>NW_010183733.1:3042-12563 GCF_000695765.1 Mesitornis unicolor
CTACTTTGCCAAGAAAAAACAGACCCAGAAAAAAATAAGGCAGAAAAGCCTCGTGCAACATGGGAGACATGGCTGCTCTTTGAATTTGTCCATCTGCTCTCCTTTCCACACAGCACACACAGGAATTTCTGTCTTCATTTTTCAGACTCTGCTCTTTTGCTTTCAGAGTACTAAAAAGAATGTTTTCCAGAGTCAACACCATTGTTAGAATGTGGATCTTAGTTTTGAGAGTTGTTTTGGAGTTCATGCATATCCCACATGTGGTCTTCCATCCCAATGTTGCCCACCTTTTCATCTTTCCAGTGGTCACGGCCAAAAGGAAAATAGAGTTTTTTCCCTTCCTTTCCCCCTGCCTCTAAACCTATCTTCCTTTAATGTTGTCATACTTTGAATGTGATGTTTCCTTCCAGACTCTGTTAGCGTGAACATCCTTTTTTCAGGCTTTATCTATACCTTTAAGAGAAGATAGGAGAATATCTCAATTATTCCTAAAATATATTAATATCTACTAACTACCTTTCCCTTAATTTCCCTAAATTTCCCTTAATTTATTTCCCAATAAATTATTGATAACCTCTAGGCAAGATCATTACCTGAATATGTGACTGGAGCTGTTATCAGTTTTGATTCATAATTACAGAGTTTCCATTATTCTCTGTCAGTAGAGATTTCTGTTTAATGGAAGTATAAAAAAAAAAGGCAACAGTTCAACTACTCTGCTGATTAAATGACTTTTTAATTTTGGGCCACATTACATGCATACAGTTACACCTGGCAGAAGCGAATACGCTGCTGCACAATAGCACGTTCCGCCAGCATTTAAAGAGTACAGGATGAATAATTCTTTATATCTATTAATAATTTAATTAAAGAATTGAATCTACCAAGTTATAAATTGTGCCATGGATGCTACAAACCAGAGTTTATCCCATAGATGCTTTTTAAACAACCCAAAATTAAGTATTCAAAGAGTATAAAGAAACACATAAAATGCAGGGTGTTTCTCAACTGCTATTTCAAAGAACACTATCTGAGCAACCTAAAATTAAGGCTGTGTTTTTTATAATAGCTAGGTTTTTCCTACTTCAGTGATAGGAAACATTTTTGCTCTTTTATTTTCCCCTTTCCCAGAAGTATATGCACTGCAAACTGCTTGCTGGCTGATACACTTACCAAGTTTTATTTCATGTCAGAATTTATGTATCACCATGGTAATGAAATGAAAATTCTTTAGTAGATATGGCACTGGGAAGGCTACTCAGACCTTGAGTCATCCTGATAATTTTCTGGAAAGCAGACAGAAATTATTCTCATATAATCAGTAGTCAAATGGGGGTTTCATGACCCCCTGAATACTTCACTACAATCTAAATGAAGACCTCAGTAGAGAATGTGGGGTTTCAAATGAACAAATTTTATCTCTAGAACATGATTGATGGCCTCATCCCCACAAGATTTTAATTACGTTATTATTTCAAGTACATTATATTGGTTTTTAGAAATTTTTGTAGTGTTCATCACTGTCATAATTAAGCATCTGTATTACAATATAACTTAAATAATCCATCTGTATTAAATTCACAAATTATTCACAGTCTAAGTGTTTTTATTCTTGACAACCCTTTTGTTTTTAATGGTTTAAAGTATTTAAAAAGGTACTAAAGGAGCCAGTTTTATCCTTTGGAATAATTTCCCGCAACTCTTTTCATTGGAATCAGCATAAGCAGCTCTGAAATATAATCAACACCATTTTGATAACTGACATTTTTGTGCTTTGTGGAATCAGAATATCTTGGTGTCAAATCGTGCTTCAAAAGTTCCTTTGATTTACTAAGTACATCAGTCTCCCAACAAAGCAATCTTACACAGAAATTCTAATTTGTATTCTGAGTATTCAAATTCTACGTCTTCTGCCATACTTCCTTCATTTGTTTACAAGAGATTGTGGTTAAAATGGTAGCATTATTAAAATTGCAAGTCTGTTGGTAATTTTCTGTATTCAGCTACCTGTATGCAGATAGTCATATCCATTTGTTTTCAAGTATGTTCCTACGTATAAATCCAGAAAGAAAAAGTAAGACTTGGAGAGGAGGAACACCAGAGTTCCTCTGTTTCCTACTGCTGCAAGAGTAGGAGTAAAACGAGAACCGCAGGAAGTCTGCGGATAACACAGTTGCTTTACAAAACTGAGATTATGCTAATTATCACAATGGGTATCTTCAAACCAAGGTGTTTCACAAAAGACCATGATTATAATCACATGTTATAATCACAAACAGCCCTGATTTCAAGTTATTCTTAGACATGCATAATGAGTAAAAAACTCAAATATCCGTAATCAAATGCGCTTGCTGTAAAATGCCTATAAACCTCTGTTAGTAAATTACATAATGATATTTCATTAAAATGATTTAGCCCAAAACAGGGTATCTCACAAAAGAACAAATGGGAAAATCTAGGAAAGGACGTAACAATTTCTTTTACAATTTATATTCCTGTACTTCCATTATAGAACGGAAATATTATATTGTAGTGTGGTCTCCACAGCCTCAGGACTTTGAGACAGAGAAATATTTGAAATTAATTTCTACTTCCATAAAAATAGCCTGTAATTTTCAGAGACTTTTTTGTTTGCAGTAGCACCTGCCTCCTGTAAAGCTGCCCGGCAGAATTTAGTTGCAATTGTGAAACTGGAACATTTTGGGACATATCTTTCCTCTAGGATAAACATTTAAAATGCCAGTGTCAGGCAGGTACCAGCAGTTGTAACCCTACTGCCGAAGGGAAAAGCAATCATGATAGTTCCCTGGTAAATAAAAAGCAGCTTGTATGAGGTTGTGAATTACTGGATGAGGTCCATGAAGCCATCTCACACTAAATAAGCCTTAATAACAGTTTGTCCTTTATGCTTTTATGAGGATTTCAGATTAAAATCTTATTAGTATGATAGCCAGAGTCGTTGAGACATTTATACAGTGAAGCAGCTGCATTTTTATTTGGAATTTCACTTGCATCTCCCTGGATAAATGATAATGTCAACTTTTATTTTCTTAGGCTTAAAAATATGTGCATATGTGTTTTGTTTTCTATTAGCTTTTTCCCCAACAGCTTTGCTCCTTTTCTGCTTGATTATACAAAAATATCAAAGAATTTCTTCAAGCTTTGATTTTCTGTATGCCTCTTGTATCACAAATCGTTCAACAAGCCCTCCACATCAACTTCATGATACCACCATGTCAATAAAGCTAAATCATCACTCTAGATGGAGCCATCAACTGGGCCGAAAGTTCACTGGGAAAGCAATAAAGCCTTGTAATGACAAGGTGTACAACATCAAAAAATGTGCTATTTAAGGTTAAAAAAGGAATAATGAATTCAGACTGCCAATGTCAGCTATTAAAAAATGTTAATACTAAAGTCAGAGGAATTTACATCATTTCCTGAGGAGAATTTATCTTTGAACCACAGATGAGACTTCAATCCAAACTGATGGATTTTGGGCATTTTGCTGTTTCACAAAAGTTTTTCTATTGATCTTTAATACAAAATGCAAACAACTCTTCACACATCTGAATCTTCTCCCTTTTATTCTCATTTTGATGCTTCAGAAAGGATAGGAGTCTAAACCAAGCCTGGAGACACTGCACTAAAACAAATGATTCCTACCTTTGAGAGAGTGTACAGTAAAAATATTCACACACATATGAAAAAGGAAAATAAGGAAAAATGTGAGATAATTTGCAAAAGCAGGTCAGTGGCAGAATCTGGGAATCATGTTTCAGTCTCTTGGCTTTCACTGCAGTTCTCCATTTGGCACCAAGGTGACCTTACAAAGCTAGAATTAAGATTTTCAATTAAAACAATCTTGTATGACTGAACTGATGAATATGCTCAATTATACTGCAAGAAATATTTTTGTCTTCCAAAAGGCAAAAGTGTGGTTTTTTTCCTCATCTGGGAAACATTCAGCTTTCAGATCAGCACAATTTCTTGTTTCCTAAGGAGATTCCAGGGTAGGTCTAAGAGTAAAATGTGGCCATCTCTGCTATGTATTCCAGTGGATCAGCCAGCCTAGTGCAGCTGTCCTTGTCCTCTAGGTGCCCAGAAAACTATGCAGAAATGAGAAGCAGGCATTTTTCAATATACAGATAGATGTTTTCAGCATGTTTGAAAGGTGAACGAAGTGTTCCTTCACGATTATTTACTTTAAGGTCTGTAACTATATGACCACATCTTCCTTCTTTAAAAAAACAGGAAAATACATTCACTCCACCTGCGATGAGATCAGCAACCAGCAAGGCGACAAATAATTTCAAGAATAATTGCACATTCCCTCTTGCTCAGTATCAATTTGAGGGCATGCTGCTGCTCACCTCAGTGGGATTGGTACTGACTGACAATATTAGAAAACAACATTTTAAATGCAATCTCCAGTATGAACACTCAGTTGCTGTTTGAAGTTAAAAAGAGAATTCATTCGCCTGTGGGATGGGGAATTCAAAGATGAAGGACTAATAAAAATCTAACTAGATCATATTGAAAGAAATGACAGGCTTCTTTGCACATTTATATAACGAAATGCTCTTATGCCAGAATGGGCTGTTCTTACAGCTTGTCCTACAGTACTTACAGACAGCACATCTGTGCTGGTGCAATTGCTGCTCCTGCCAGTAGATAGCTGAGGCATTAAATAACTGATCTAAAATATCCTTTTCTTTCTTTCTTTCTTTCCTTCTTTCTTTCCTTCTTTCCTTCCTTCTTTTTTCCCTTCTTTCTGTTTTTATCTTTTTTTTTTGGTAGTAATTTAAGATTAACCAAACTAAGAGAAACCTGATAAGTCTAGAAAAGAGTTTTAAATAAAGGCTCGAGGTTTGTATGTACATTCATTTTGCTTTTATGAAAGGTCTTTATGATTGCGCATTCAAGTGTGAAATGTAAATGAGTGGAAATTCAGAAATAGGTGTACTTATACATAGAGGTCATTTTAAATAAAACAGAATGGGAATGCTTATACCATTAAGCATTCTCTGTGATCTCAGCACTAAATTACCCTAAAGGACTGCAAGCATCAGCATTATTGCAATGTTCTGTAACTTTTTTCTGTCGGTGTAGGTAGTTTAACGAACAAAGTAATACTATTTTTTTTAAGTTTTCCAAACATTTTGTGTCCTACAAGGTGGAAAAACAGAAAATTTCAGCAACTAAATGCTACCTCTTAGCCATAACAAAAAGGAAAGAAAATGAGGTATTTTTCAAAAATCTTGGCTCTATTCACTAAATAAAAACCTAACCTCCACGAATGACATCAGCTACGCAGAGGAACCAAGGAGAAACATCACTAACAAGGAACACTGAATAATTCAAGACATCTTTCATACACCACTGCAAGGTTCGCAGAGCAGCAAGGGGAACGCCTCAATTACTGATGTGCTTTCCCCTTCAGGGAGTAGTGAAAGCTAACTTGCACCATTAGTGCAGTAGGATAACACTTTAATAAATTTATTTTAGTAGCACTTAATACAAGCCCTTAGATACGAACAAGAATAGAATAACAAGGCAAGGTGGGGAAATAGGCTCTTAGCTCAAAGAGACAAGTGTAGCAAGGCAGCCTTCAGATGGAGGTGAGCTTTCTTCACAAGGTTATTAGGAGATTTCCCACATCTCCTCCCAGTTATCTAGAGACAGTGAACACTGTAATTTACAATTTAAAACTCAATTTATGACATTTCTCTTTGGATGCAGGTTATTTAATGCAAAGGCAAGTATATAAGGCATTACAGAAAGAAAGATTTTTGAGCATAAAGGATTTAGGGGTGTTCAATAAAGTGGGAAGGAAAAGAAAGCATTTGCTGCTTGCCAGTCTTCACCACGTTTCAAATCTAACACACACAAGCACTAAACCTTGACAAAGTCAGTCGAAATTTTCCTTTCCAGCTTTGTATTACAGGATGTTAGGGAGAGATCAGAACGTGAGTAAAAAAGGAAAAATTCTCCTAGGCACACATATTCCTGGTGGAAATATGTTCAGCTCATACATCTCCCTGGGTCCAACCTATATCTCATCTCCTCTATTTGAGGCATCTGGCCCAGTCCTATAAATTGTTTACCTCCTCACTTGTCCTCAATAGCAAAAACTGTGTTTGGGAAGTTTCTGTAGAATCATAGAATCACAGAATGCATTGGGTTGGAAGGGACCTTTACAGCTCATCCAGTCCAACCCCTGCACTCAGCAGGGACATTGGGACCAGATCAGGTTGCTCACAGTCCCATCAAGCCTGATCTTGAATATCTCCAGGGATGGGGCCTCCACCACCTCTCTGGGCAACCTGTGCCACTGATCTACCACCCTCATGGTGAAGTGCTTTTTCCTAATATCCAACCTAAATCTCCCCTTTTCCAGTTTAAAACCATTACCCCTCGTCCTATCACTCCATGCCCTAGTGAACAGCTCTTCCCCAGCTTTCTTATAGGCACCTTTCAGGTCCTGGAAAGTCACTCTAAGGTCCCCCCAGAACCTTCTCTTCTCCAGGCTGAACAACCCCAACTCTCTCAGTCTGTCTTCGTAGGAGAGGTGCTCCAGCCCTTGGATCATCTTTGTGGCCTCCTCTGGCCCTGCTCCAGCACTTCAATGTCCTCTTTGTGTTGGGGACTCCAAAGCTGGACACAGCACTGCAGGTGAGGTCTGACCAGAGCAGAGCAAAGACTACCTGAGTATATAAATACCAAAACCAAGTTGATTTGTTCTAGATTAGATAACTTGTTCCATATTAGATAGTGTTCCATCACATACTAAAGAAGAGTAACTCATTTGTTAAAAAACATAAGATACTTGAAATATCTTAGCATATAAATAATATGCTAATAACCTTAGCATATAAAAACTTCTGAATGAAGTAAAGGTGAATAAGAACACCTGAAAACCACTCCTGTGATTCATTTTTATTTTAAACTTCATCTGAGATAATTTTTCAAGGTGAATACTTTCCAGCTCTCTCCTATGATCTCCATTCAATCTATTTGTAGTAGAAGCACGGCAACTCAGGTAAAAACAAGGAGACTTGACAGTCTGTGCTATCCATTTGTGGAAAAAATAATTTAAAAAATTATATTGTAATTCAAGATTAGACTTCAGACTCATCTTTCTGGTCTATCACCAAGTCATTTGGACAAGAGTCACAATCCAAAACCCTGGCTTATAAATTCAGTGAAATTTTAGGTATTCACTAGAAGTTCTGAAAAATACTACTTTCAGAAATCTTAACTGAGAGAGTAACAGTTGACAGCCAAAAAAATATAAGATTTAAAAATATTTTGGGTTTCTCTGAGGAAAAAGAGGGATACATCCCAGGACCCTGACAAATAAGTGATAGGCATGGTCAGGAAGGCAACCTTCAGCACCACAGAAATACTATGTTGTACCAACTTAAGAATCACTCTTTCTGGTTTTACAGCATGGGCTGGACACCATGGTGAATATATCTCCAATCCCAACTTATGTAGCCATGCTCAGAGAATGATGTTGTAATGAGCTGGAGAGTTCTTATTAGATCAGGTACCATCAAGAATCAACAGCAAAATAGACTAAGCAGACATACGGCGAAGTTGTACTCATTTATCAGAAAGTCATATTCTTTAATAATAGTACTAAATTGCCAGGCATATTTTTTCTTCCTTAAGTTCTGTTCCAATAGCAAAAAGGAAATAAGAAAACCCCTCACCAACTATTTTCAGTTGTGTTGCCTAGCTGCAGGGCACCAATTCCATCATTAAATTCTCTGACCACCAATTTACCACCTGTAGGTGGGAACATGCTTAAAAGACAATTCAGTTAGAAATTCAGTTAGAAACCAAGGATGGTGCTGACAAATTTCAGAACCACAACCTTTCATCTAAATGACATTTTGAAAGGAATGTGAAAATAAGGGAAGGCTAAAGTGCAGCTATATTACAATGAAACTTCATAGGTAATTTACAACTCTGCAATACTCAAAACAGATTTTATAAAAAAGGGATTTGCAAACGTGGCAGTGACCTTCCTCTGTGACAGGCCAAAAGAGATGCATATATTATATACAGTCCTGCACTGTGTCATTAGAACACAAAATTTCCAGTAGAAACTAAAGTTCCCCTTCAGGCTTCATTGTTGGGAATGCAAGTCCCAGTCAACAAGTTGACATTTCATTATCTGCACAGTTTACTACATATTCATTACCTTAAATATAAGAATAATCTGAAAAATACAGGTTGCTGACTGAATCTATTCTGAACCATGCAAAATTAAACTGTTTGTCTAGATGCCATAATGCAAGTACTTTATAAAAACATTTGCAACGGTTTATTTTCTATCTAACTGTGGGAAGAAAAAGAACAAAAGAGCATAAGCTAAAGCAATCCATAGATTAACAAATATTCCAATGTATTCAGTATACTGTTTTAATGGGTTTTGTTTTAAGCCTTTATATCTTTCATGCAACTATAGTATGGGTGGATTTACAAATATAATTTCATATGCTACCTCCCCTTATTATAGTCTGAATAATTTAGTATGTTTATACATTAGGGGAAAAACAGTAAAAATTATGTTTCTTCTTATTCAGCATTCATCCTTCCTTTTCCATTTCCATATTTATTCCATTACCATGCATTAAAAGTTTGCTTTAACTGTTAACAAGTTCAGACTTATGTTAAAAGTTTAAACTCCATTCTCCATGCCCACATAAATCTCAGGAAAGCCCCTGTGATCTTAAAGTCAACAGTGTGTACTTTGAGCTATCTTGTCAGCTATTACCAACACTAACATTTTGAATTAAGAAACTGTCTTGCAGTAGGACTAATTCACATCTGAGAGTATAATTAAGGATTTTCCTTTATAATAGTACAGCTCTCTGTACAATTGAGCATTTAAGAATTCAGGATCCACTATTGACTTACACTCTATATGCATTAAAGCATTGCTTTTAATTAGTGATCACATTATATTTCTCAAAATTTATACATGTTATAAATGAACTAATTCAAATTTACATAGTGTTTTGAAGTACTTTGTATCAGATACCTTCTGGAAGTCATCTATATGAAAAGTACTCTGTGATCATGGAACAGATACTACTTGATCTTTTTAACAAAGATTAATGAGAAAATCGGTATCAGTAGATAGATAAGACAAGTCAGTCCTTGCTAGAATAGCTCCTAAAATAAGTAGGTTTCAGCTCACCAATGAGCTGCTTGGTAAAATGATGTGGACTGAGGACCAAATTTATCAACTCCAAAGTCAGAAGGGACTTTCCACATAAGGGAAAGGCAATTCCTCACATGCTTAATTTTTCTTTCTTCAAATTAATTGCTAAAAGCTACTATTTGATAGAAACAGAAATGAATCTGAAAAATCCATTAGTGAAAATCTCTGGGAAAAACACATGTTAATACAGAAAAAGTAGGATAAGTCTGAAGAGCATAGAGCTGTTTTTTCCAGACCTCAGAAGCTAAACATGATCATAAATGGATATAAAACTGGTTCAGCA
>NW_010183733.1:12594-22181 GCF_000695765.1 Mesitornis unicolor
AGCAGACATTTCAGGAGTTTATGCAAAGAAAAAGGAATTCTAAATCATTAAATTTACTTTAAAAGAAGTCACTAGACAATAACAATCAAATACTTTTAAAAACCCAGATCCTCACTGGAACAAATGCTAGTGTTTCCACTGTTGTTGATTCAGCCATTTATACTGAGATTACAAGATATGCCATTGACAAGCTGAACAACTCTATATTAGCTTTTATTGTGATGGGAGAGCATAACTTAATTATCTATTTTAAAAATCATAATGACAATAAATCTTTATTTTAATACTGCATTTGTGCTGCTCAGGAAGTCTTCCTGGTGGTCAATTAGTAAGTACAACCTAACTTTTCACGGGAACATTTAAATATACTATTTTTAGTAAAGATCAGCTTCTTTGCTCTAATTAGTTCTTGAAAAGCCTCCATACAAGTACAAACCCTTTATTATCAAGTACTGAGTGTAGATCTTCTTTTTTTTAATCTCTGTCACATGCTGATAACTTTTCCAAGTAAGAAAACAGGAAACAAGATACAATAAAGGAGATGAGAGTGAGAGGGTCTTGGCACATGGTTAGATTTTATATAAAAGTATGGTCAGAGACATATTTTTGTTGATTACTTGTAATATATATTGTTTAAAAAATACTGCAATAGCTGCTATAACTTATTTGTAATGCCATCTTTTTTCTTCTTAAATTAAAGAAAAAAACATGGGGAGAAACTGTTCAGAGTAAAACAAGAGGGGAAATGGAACCCTGTTGTTGTACCATTTTTATTATGCATGTAAGTTAAGAAACAGCAACCTCTGACATAAAAGTAGACTGCTACATAGGCATCCTAGAATTTGTATTCTTATTTTACGTTCTCTCAGGACAAATAAAAATGCTGACTCCAAAACCTTTGACAGAAGTGGAGTATAGGAATTAATATTAATCACTTGTTTTGGTATTAGCAAGCCTGCTGTTTGTGCTGGCTTTTGTGATATGCATATAAGGTCTCCAGGGAACCACAGTATATTATCTACACAGGAAACAAGTCTTAAAGAGGCATGTGCCTGCCTACAAATGATTAAGGTAAATCACATGTCTGAATGAGCAGCTAAATTCTGGCAGGTACAATTAAAATCAATAGTTCAGTCATATATAACTGTCTAAGATGTGGAATAAATTATGCATTAAACACAGACACCTAGCTCACTGCTAATTACAATTCCTGTTTCTGAACTGCTGAAGAAGCACTGAATGCAGTTGTTGAGGTTTATGACCTTACTCAATCTGAAATTCAAAACACAATTATTTTTTTTTCTGAATTTGTCTGCTCTGGATACTATAGAAAACAAAGCAGCATATTCCAGATGTCCACTTCCTATTTTCTCCATGCTTTCTATTGGCATTTTGACTTTCTGCCAACCAGTTGCTTGGTTTTCCTTGCCAAATGTAAGGAAAAGGCACTGAGAAAACTACTGACATAAGGTTTGTTCCCTAGGAAATCCAGAGTTTGTAAGATTATCCCTACTATTCACCACAGAGATCTACTACCTCACGTATGCTAGGAGTAGTCACACAGGCACTCAAAAGCACTGCCTGATGTTCTAGAAGGCTTCAGAAAGGAAATGTTCATGAAAGGTGGAAGTTTGCTCAGCAGGTATTATGCCAAATGCTAGAGAGGAGCACAGTGTTCCCTATGGCACTCTCATCGTTGTGCAGGTGTAAAAGAGGGGAAAGAGGAGATGTGTACAGTAGGACCTGGACAGATTTCAGCTTATTTTAATTGCCAATGTTAGAAGCCAAGTCAACTTTGTCTCCCCATATGGTGAATAAAGCATTTCCAAGGAGCAACTCAGCATATGTAAATATGAATCACACCTGAATGTAACCTTCTCCACTGACTGGGTTGATGTGACCGTGCTCCTACCTTAAGGCTGAGTGAAGTGAACTCAGACTTGAGACTCATACTGAAAATTAAACTATGCAGATCCAACCAAACCAGTGTGCATAGATGCAACATTTTTCTCCTATAACCTCAGAATAATTAAACCTAACTAGTTAAACAAAGTATGGCTATTTACGACATGAAGGTGTTTTTACCCTCATACATATTCCATCTGTAATCACTCAGCTGCAGGTGTAGAGTTCTCCAGCAGACCACGAGGACCCACAGTACAAAAAGGAGCCGCAAAATGACAACTTCCAGCTGTGAAGAGCTGGCAGCACAGACGGCAACTCAGGATTGAGAGAGGAAATGGAAGAGGAGAACCTGGAGAGGAGGTTGGAACAGAATAAAGACGTCCTCATTCACCAACTGCCTCTCCAGTGGATGTCAAGTTTACAAACACAAATTTTGAGCTTCTTGTGTTCTGTGTCAAAATCATAGAGAAAAGTGTATCTTGTAAATATTTTATTATTTTTTTATTATAGGGATGCCTATGTATAGAATAATTTAGTGACTAAAACTGTCAAATATCCTTAGTGCCTTTCTCTCACTCTCTGCAAAAAACAAGTTAAGTCTTTTAGCCCAGGTTGCCATTTATCTATGAGAACATATGTATTGCACGTTGGCAAGTATTTCCCAGATTAAATTCACTGAAGTCTGTTAAAACAGACATTAAAGTATGGTAAGGCTCATACTAAGTGGATTTTTTTTAATGAGATCTTCACAAGGAAATTGAATTTAACAAGAAACTTGAATGAAAAAAGAACCTGAATGAGACTTGAATATTTGTCAATATATATTATTTTTAAGTGTGAGTTTTCTTGTTTGCAATCCACATTAAAATGTTTGACTAGTAAGCAGTAATACTGTATCAAATGACTTTTTTTTAATTAAGATTTATTCTGAGTCCCATGTGTTTCATGTCGTTTCTTTTTTTTTTTAAAGAAAAAGGTCTTAAACATTTATGTGACATTTTGATCATTCAGGACAAAAGCCATCCTAAATTACTGACTGATTGCCTATTATCTGCTCTGCGAAAAAGAAAGTTTAAATGGTGACAGTATGAATAAAATGATGGGTGATCAATGATCCATGTCATGGATTTATTTTTACCTCTGTACGATAGCTTATGGAAAATATGCTTGCACTTTAAACAGAGCCATTCAGTGGTAACCATCTTTAACATATCTGAAACATTGTAATATCAAATAAACAAACTTAGGTGTTTCTCACAACTTAGCTGTCTAAGCATATTAATCTGTATAGTTATGATTTGGTACTTGTGATAATGCTTCTTTTATTAGCAATTACAGAAAACAGCTTGATGCCAAGTCTTCCCTGATTAATCATAGTAAGACAGCAGTATTCATCTTACCATATTTTTAGTGTGTTTCAAGACTGCATGAAGATCCTTCTATTATCTGCAAATTCCAAATCCCTGCTATGTACAATATAAAACATAGGTTTATGAACAACAACAACAACAAAGAATCTCTATGGTAATTCAGTGAAAAATTACTATGCACTATGGTGGAAGACACATAACAACTATCAGAAAGAAAGATGCATAAAGGTTCAAAAAGCACCACGAGAAAAAGATTCTCCAAGCAGTGTTTATAATGCAGATTGTCATCACAAAAGAACTGAAACAAAAAAAGTTGCAACCACTCATTCCACTTCCTTTTCACATCAGAGTAGACCTCATCTGACTTAGCCTGACCTGCTCCAATAGGGATTAAATCTTCTGGCTTTCCTTTCTTTGCAATGCAAAATATCTTGTAAAAGATATCAAAGGATCTGTCTTTCTGAAAAGTCAATACTTCAGTGTTTCAGGATAATACCCTAAAAAAGCAGACACAAGATTTTTACTCAGTCTTGAAGCTACCACCTAAGTTTGTTAAAAGAATTTTACCATGTTATTGCCCCAGTGCCATAAAGTCAGAATTGAACGATTGGGTGGGATCATCAAATCATTGCTGCCGATCTCTTCTTCCTGATATGCAGTGATAGAACGTGTGGGAATGGTTGAAAGCTGCACCAGAGGAGGTTCACATTGTAAATTAGGAAGCATTTTTTTACCAAGACGGTGGTCAAACACTGGAACGGGCTTCCTAAAGAGGTGCTTGATGCCCCAAGCCTGTCAGTGTTTAAGAGGCATTTGAACAATGTTCTTAACAACATGCTTTAGCTTTTGGTCAGCCCTGAATTGGTCAGGCAGTTGGACTGGATGATCACTGTAGGTCCCTACCAATGGAAATATCCTACTCTATTCTATTTTTGAATGCTGCTAAATTATTCTAGAAGAAAATAGAAAAAGGCAGTCAACATCCTATACGTTCTGGATAACATTTCAGAAATGTGGTTTATCTATGCTGGAACACAACTAAAGTGTAATGAAATTCCCCAGACCTCAGTTTTTAGGATATGGACAGGCCTAAATATTATCTAGCTGTCAAAGTTTTTGTTTAGAAATAACTTCTTTCTCATGTTGCACACAAAAGAGGAAAGCTTGTCAGCAAACAGGTATTATTTGAGCCCAGAAGTCTCAAGCTAGCAGCATCTCAGATTTGTTCAGATTGATTTGTCCTCATCAACTGACTCCACTTGCAGACTTGCAGAAGTGTGCATCACTCAGCTACTTACTTGCACGGCAGTCTGCTTCCCAACACAGCTGGCTCCAGAGCAATCCCATTTGACAAAAATGTATTTTTTCAAAAATACGTAAGTTTTGTGTATTGCAGAGAGACTCTCACAGCAACTCCAGCATGATGTCACTTGACAATGCTTCCAACAATTGAGCAGGAGAACGAGTAAATTATTTTTGAAATATTGAGGGGAAAAAAATCAATTAAAAATAGTCAAAACTATTATCAGGAGATATTTTTTAATGGAAAAGTGGTTTGCTGAAGATACTTGCAAGTCCAAATATGGAACTGGTTGAAACACACAGCAATTTACAGTCATTGTAACTTTACTTGCCAAGCACTTTGCTAATCTGGTAAAGGGTCATGTTGAAAGTATAGCTGCTTTCACAGTCTTTAGTAACAAATTAGCTGTAAAATAACTAACCATCAGATATCTTTCCCAAGCTAGCAACCTCATGTGACAAAGGCAGGCCAGCATCTATTGCCAGAAGTACTCATAGGTACATTTTTGCCATAGTCTGCTTTGCCCTTTAATAGAATCATAGAATTATTAAGTTTGGAAGAAACCTCTAAGATCATCAAGTCCAACCATCAACCTAACCCCACCATGCCCACTAAACCAATGGCCCCATTTTTTTAATGCCTCCAGGGATGAGGACTCCACCACCTCCCTGGGCAGCCCCTTCCACTGGTTGACCACTCTTACAGTAAATAATTTTTTCCTAATATCCAATATAACTCTCCCCTCGTGCAAATTGAGGCCATTTCCTCTCATCTTTCCTCTCATCGCTAGATACATGGAAGAAGAGACCAACACCCACCTCTCGACGCCCTCCTTTCAGGTAGTTGTAGACAGCAATAAGGTCTCCCCTCAGTCTCTTCTTCTCCAGACTAAACAACCCCAGCTCCCTCAGCCGCTCCCCATCATTCGTGTGCTCAGACCCCTCTCCAGCTCCCTTGCCTTTCTCTGGCCATGCTCCAGCCCCTCAATGTCCTTCTTGGAGTGAATAGCCCAAAACTGAACGCACTACTTGAGGTGTGGCCTCACCAATGTCTAGTAAAGTGGGACAATGACTTCCCTACTCCTGCTGGCCACACTATTTCTGATACAAGCCAGGATGGCGTTGGCCTTCTTGGCCACCTGGGCACTCTGCGGACTCATGTTCAGTTGCTGTCTACCAACACCTCCAGGTTCTCCTCCAGATGCTCTCCAGCCACTCCTCCCCACACCTGTAGAGTCCATGGGGTTGTTGTGACCCAAGTGCAGGACCCGGCACTTGGCTTTGTTAAACCTCATCCAGTTAACTTCAGCCCATACAATAGCCCAGCCTAAATGAAGAATTACCCACCAGCACAGCAGCAAACTGTGTGCAACTTTTAGCACAGGATCAGCTTAAGTCTAGATTCATAATAAGAATCTCTTACCGTCTCTACCACACTTGTTCCACTAAATAATGAGCAAAACTAGTTCAAAGCACTTAAATCTACTCAGAAAATCAAGGGGAAAGGGGAACAATCAAGAAAGTCATATAGCTATTGAAAATTGTGGATTCTCATTCTGTCATATGTAATGAAGTACTACGCAATAATGTAATTTTGTTATCTGTAACTCATGAATGTTACTTTTCATAAATTATAATTTAGCTAAAGTTCATCTTTTTTCTCTTGGGACTACAATTTTTTCTTTAGATATATTTTAGATAATTGTGAAAACAAATAGCAATGAGTAGTGATAAAGTTATAACTGGTGTCACAATCAGAAAAAAAAATGAAGAAAACATTTTAAGACAAGAATTGACAGGTTCTTTATTTGAAATTGTATATGGTGCGTACAAAAAACCCAACATCCTCCTGTGAATTCTCAGCATCTCACGTTCCTCTCTGACACATCCAATGTTTCTCTTCCAAGACTGGGCGTTCTAAGCCATTCATTCCACTGATCTTATTTTTGCTCAGGTTGCTAACAACCTCCTGCATTATAAATTTAAGAGCATTTACACAGCATCTTTATTCTCATAAAGGTTTTTATGCATTTCTATCCTACTTTACAGATTTGTAGTTTCCCTTAGTGACTGCCTGCCTTTGCTACTTCTGTGGTTGCTCATGTAACAACATTCCTGCTCTTTCTCCCTCTTTTCTGTATAATCTCCCTTGGTTATATTTTGCCCTTTCCTGTTCCTTCAGTAGGCATCTATACTGAACTTTTCGTGTCTTCTTCCTATGTCCTAATCTATTTAATTGCATTTAGCTGGCACGATTCCAAAGCTGAGATCAGTATTCCTGTTCCTAACTCCTGTCTTTTACTTTGCTCATTTTAATTCAGCTCTCAGAGGAACCAGAAATATTATCTGTAAACATAGCATTTCACCATGCAACCCACTTTGCGCTGTCTAAACACACTTCTTCCAAACCAGGGGAGGCTATCTGGCCAATTGGCAGTTGTACTTTACATCCCTGAACATAAATGCCTAAAAACCAAACTCCACATCCAAATAAGCAATCAAGTGAGTTCAATTCCATGTTATCTTCTTCCCTCTCTTGTCAGCTTCTCATTCAGTTCCAGCTCTCCATCTTCTCTAACACACAAGATTTTTTAGGAAAAAGCAATTTTGTCAATAAGTAGATTTTCTCACCTTGATTGCTGATCTCATCTTCCCTCACATCACCCATTCAAACTCTTCAGACTCAGCTGCCTGCGCTACAAAGCCAAAAGTCATCCAGTTCAGTCTGTCACATGAAATAATGTTCTCAAATTGGAGACAAGTAAAACAACTGTAAAAAGTGGTCTCTCAAATTCCTGGTAAAGTCATAACCTGACTCCAGAAACTGGGCTAATTGATTATTTAGACTGAAAATTGTTGGGCCTTCAACATCATGACTAAAGCAGAAAGAAAACTATGGCACTATTGCCCTCATTAACTCTGTTGCAACCCAGAATCAACACTATATTTTCTTTTCAACAACACTGTATTTTCTGCTTTTAACTTGTCTAAAAAAAAATCAAAATTGACACTTCATTAATGTTGTCATAATCAAGATAGCATTTATCTTCATTAAATTATGGGCTTGGGCATCCCCACACTCTTCAACAGAGGAAAAAGCTCCTTAACTCTGTTGTCAGTATCAAGAGTCTGAAGTTACTTCGGCACGCCATAGTTAAAAGAAAAAATAAGACAAATTTACTATGTGGTCTGAATGGCCAAATTTATATGAGGATAATGAAAGAAAGGAAAGTGTCGGGGGAGTAAAAGAAACATTTAAGAGATGCGTGGGAATGTCACTGGCAAGCACAAGATAATGAAGAACTTGCTGAAAGCTGGGATGGAAAATATTAAACAACTCTCCACCTGGGAAGGTGGAGGGGAATAATACAACATTGCCAGTTTTTGAAAATTGCTCTGAAGTTACAAATAAACTGACATAAAGGCAAGGCTCTTCATGAGAGATCTTGGCAAAGAGACAATCCTGAGGCAAATGCTGCTAGGACAGTTAAAACGGAGTCAGTGTTTAGTCATGTCTTCCAGATCTTATATTTCCCTCTTTCTTGATGCCCTGTAACTACTCTTATACATACAAATGACATGAGCTTTTTTCTTGAAATTCTTCACCTCCTGCTTCCAGGAGATTTTCACTTGCATGAGATGTAATCATCCTTAGCAGCAATGAGAAAAGAAAAAAATTCTGCATCTGAGAAAAAGCCAGGTAGAGCTGTGATTAAAGGTTGACATTTTTACCTAGTATGCAAGATTAGATTTTCCATTTTTATACATTCCCTCAAGAACAACTTGTACGGATTTATATGAGTTGGCATCATTCTGTCAATTCTCAATGCAGCAGATGATTCTGGAGACTGGACCTGACTTTCCTTTAGCAATAAAACACTTGAAAATGAGCACCTCACGCAAACCAAATGTATTACTATTTTCTCTTGCTATCTGCTTAGAAGAAACCCATGAGTACAATCCAAGATAGAACAAGGGTCCAGGAGGGCTGGTTATTTTTCAAAGATCATGTCCCCCAAGCTCAAGAATAATCTATCCCAGTGAGAGGGGGTTAATCAAGAGTAACAGGAGGCCTGTGTGGGTGAAAAAGGAGCACCCAAACAAACTCAGATACATAAAAGAAGCATGGAGAAGGTGAAAGCAGGAACAAGAGACCTGGGAGGAATATGGAGACACTGAATATGCAGGGATATGGTCAGGAAAGCCATTCAGGGCTAAATCTAGCAAGTGACATGAAAGGCAACAAGAAGGTTACTATGGGTACTTCAGCAGCAAAAGGTAGACTAGGGAAAACGTGGGTCCACTGCTGAATGGGGCAGGGGACCTGGTGACATAGGACATGGTAATGACTGAGGTACTCAATGCCTTCTTCACCTCACTTTTCACCGGTAAGACTGGAATCCCAGGTCCCTAGAGCAATGAGAAGGTCTGGAGTAAGGAAGACTCCCTCAGTGCAGGAGGAGAGCCAGAGCCTTCTCAATAGTTCTCACTGACAGGACAAGAGGCAATGGGCACAGACTGAAATACAGGAAATGCCCCTTAAACATATGAAAGATTTTTTACTGTGAGAGTGGTCAAACACTGGAACAGGTTGGCTGGAGAACTTGTGGAGTCTCCATCCTTGGAGATATAAAAAACTTGACTGGACACAGTTCTCAGCAACCTACTTTGAGCACAGGGTTGGACTAGATATCGCCAAGAGTGTCTTTGAACCTAATCCATACTGTTATTGTGCATTTCCTTTTTTTGCCCTTTCCTGCATACATTCACCCTGTTCAAAGTAAAAAGAATGAAATTACAAAAGCAATATCTCAGAAATTTCTGTAGTAACTTTTTTCTCTTTTTCTTTCAGTTTTAGCATTTCATTATCCATTTAACCTCAATGTACACTAACATAAACTTGTCAGCCTTCTCTCTTTAAACTAAAAGAAACAGCATTTTTATATACATACAGCATGACAGGAGAAACTTTTAATCTAAACCTAAGTATAGGCAAATCCCAATCCATTT
>NW_010183734.1:0-41231 GCF_000695765.1 Mesitornis unicolor
ACCTCGTCATAAAAGGAGATAAGATTAGTCCCTGCTTGACTTGACCTGCCCTTCCTGAACCCATGCTGACTGGGTCTGAGCACTTGGTTGTCCTGCATGTGCCGTGTGATGCACTCAGGATGATTTGTTCCATCACCTTCCCTGGCACCGAGGTCAGACTGACAGCTCTGTAGTTCCCCAGGTCTTCCTTCTGGCCCTTCTTGTAGATGGGTGTCACGTTTGCAAGCCTCCAGTCAACTGGGACCTCCCCAGTCAGCCAGGACTGTTGGTAAATCAGAAAAAGTTGCATTTGATATGAAAAAGGGAAAAAGAAGCTTCTTCCTTCCAGTGGCAGAATGGGGTTAGCACTAGAAATCTCTCTGAGAGCCATTACAAAAGGGATGCTTCTGTTATCCACTTCAGATACAAATGTTTCACGATTCCACAACCAGAGCTGAGAGAAGATTGTTCCTTATAAATCAAGTACATACTGGAAAGCATACAATAAGATCACAGGCAGCACTTTGTCCATAATACTTGCTTTCCAAGTTGTGGGAAAATGTAACTGCAGGGATTAGACACGGGTATGGGTTTTCTTGAAGGTCGCTTGTAGAAGTGTTTTAACATCTGTTTTTACTTACATCCCTTCATCTATGGGAGCTCCACTTAAAAATAATAATTGAATGAATGTACCGAACTGTACAATTAGCCTTGCTGCTTTTATTTCACTCCATCAGTGGGATTCAGTGGGTCTGACTGCAATGGGATTTCTTTCATGGAAAATATCTGTGGAAAGTGGCCCTGTATTTGTTTCAGCATTCACTTTTATGACATGTTCCAAGTCTTCCATTGCTCCTGATTTACTGTTTTTTGTTTAGTAACCTGACTGCATTCGGCCACATGTAGACAGTAAGCAATATATCCCTATACTATTCCCACATAGTTCCTGTGGCTGAACTGAGAGTCACTATTTGTTCCAGTGTTTCAGCAATAGTCGTGTCAATCTTCTAACTAAAAAGAGAGCCACAGGTAACAGCCAGAGCTGAACAGCACATTACATTTGACCAAAAGCATGCCACTGCTTTAGAGCATGGTGATAAACACAGAGCTTGCTACATGCTAAGCTCGATGATCCTGAAGTTTCTCCTTTCAGTAATACCGATGTATTCCCTCTAGTCTCAATGAAGAAAGAGGTCAGCCTCATATTTATCCCATCACAATAACAGATTAACCTGTTTTTCTTCAATAAAGATATTTGGGAAAGCATTTTAGCGTTAACAGCAGCAAAGCAAATCACTGCAAGCAATTCTTGGCAGGAGTCATCAATCAATGCAGGATATAAGTCAAGTTCCTTGACATTCTACAGCCCATAGATCAGCCTCAGGAGTTCAGAAATCTGTTTAGCTCATCCCTTACAGTACATCTGTACACTGATCAAGGACAAGACAGGAGCTCAGAACTCAAATGAGCACGCAGGCCAATAAAGACTCACCAGTCCCCATCCTCTTGTGCCTCCTGCAATTCTTTCAGGGATACTTTTCAGCACCCACCACTCCTCCACTGCTTCCTGCCATCCTCTTGTGTATCTTCACATCCACTCTCAGCTGTCCTTGGTCCAGAGTTGGGATGCAAGCTTTGTGGAAGAGGATGTGACTGACCAGTCAGAACATGGGACACTGCCAACTGATCCAGCAGCAGCTGACTACCAGTGGGGATGCACACAAGCCTTGCATCAAATACCACAGACTGATTCTCAGCTCTGGCAGGCCACAATGAAATCCCCTGTAATTTAAATGTGTGTCATGAACTGCATGTCATATAGCCTTTTAAAAGATGGAAGAATGGCAGCCTCTTCTGAAAGTCTTTCATGCTACTGAACAGTCATTGTGTTACTCCTGCCCACTCTGCCTGCCCTCTGCACCCCAGCTGCCAGACTTCATCTTCCACCCGCACTTCCAGCTTTTCTACTTTGCTGCTCATTGTTCACTTAGATGTCAGAATCTCCAACCCAAGGTTAGAAAGCAAAATAACATAATTCTTGAGTCACCTAAGGCCTTCCTCTCAAGGTTGTGCTCCCATGCGAACTCTCCAGTGAACATTGAACTTTCCCTCAGAGGCACCATTAGGATCTATTCCCTACCTGGTTGGCACACAAAACTTGTAGGAAGCTAGTATCAGAGATCTCTACCCTTGCTTCAAATTTGGTTCAACCTAGTCTGTTTGTTCAAGAATTATTGGGAAACATGGGCCAAAACCAGATAGCCACTATAAAATTGTATTTCTTCAGAAAATCAGGATTAGAGATTGCAGTTACTACTTATTCAGGAGAGACTAAGATTTCACCAACTAATTTTCCTATAGATTCTTCCTGCTCTGGACATGCTCCAGCTCATGAGATGAGGACTTTCACCCAGATTCCAAACTGGACTGCCATTGGCCAGGATATCTCTAAGACAGGATACTTGAATTCAGAGAAAAAGAAAAAGAAAGTTCCTCCTGTATTCCTGTATATTCCTCCTATTTCAGTAGCTGGGAATGTGAACATAGGGAGGAGGAAAGAATCTAATCTAAATTCAAGATGGCAAGAGACAGATCTTAATACTGACAGAAGACTGGAGAAAAGATGGGCAAAATACAAACCACTGAGAAGCAGTAATCCTGAAAGGAAAGAATGAGAAGAGAGTGGGACTGGTAAGAGCCTATGAATAAGAGGAGGTTGATGGAGTTAAACTGGACAGAGTTATGGGAGGAAAGGTGGGACTGGTACCCATTGGGAACAGCAAATTGGTCAGAAGAAGAATGAGTTTGGAAGCCAAAGTGCAGGAAACCATTGGGCTGTGTTGATACTGAGAACAAAGAACAGGGACAAGTGCAAAGGGCAGACATCTGTAGATCTGGAGTCCAGAGCACAGGACTTTGAGGCAAACTGGATGGGATTGGAGTCAAGTAGTATAAAGAAAAGGACTAAGAAGTGACAGGATGTGTTATCTTGAAGTAATAGGAGCAAGGTGAGTCTGGTCCACTTCCCTTCGGAGTATCAACGCTGAATAAATCCAGGAATTCTGCATGGCTCGTGGTACACAGAAGTGGCCCAAAACCAGCTTGTGTACTCCATATCAGTTTAGAAACTTGTACTTCATGTGGTAGAACCTCTTACAACAGGGATAAATGCAGCCTAGAGAAGTATCTTGACTTCAGGGAATTTTTGCCATTAAGAGTTATTCTTCTTTCTGAAGGTTCAAAATGGGTCTTTGAGATTTGTTAACTAAGTATAATAAAACAAAACCTTCACAAAGTGGCAAGTCTTCAGGATAGCAATGCCGGCAAAGTTATCTGGACATTGAAGTTGGAATTTTAGAACTGTAATTTACTTCTAGCTCTGTTGTTGAAACTTTTATATGACATTGTTTAACATTTTAATGGTTGAATTTTCCTAGAGATAAAGTAGGAATAATGCTCTCCAGTAGTAGAAAATCAGGGGATGTTCTCCCTAGTGTTCATAAAATTCCTTGTGATCTTGGCTTAAGTTGCTCTGAATGTTTTAACTGCAAATTTTTGTGCTTGCTCTCTCTCCACATACGCTGGAGTCTCTGAAAGAAGAACATCTAACTCCAAAGTCCCAGTTAAGAAAAGCTTTGTTTCATTTACTCTCTATTTAATATACATGGCTCCTCAGACACTTCAATTCAAATGTTTCAAACCAGTCCTTTTGAAATTAGGCCTTGAGAGAAGAGATGTTATTGCAAGCAAAATTGGATAACTCTGAAAACAATGCCATAACCCTATGACGATAATGAATGAGAATTGCGAAAATTATTTACTGAAATCCTATTAAAAGCTGATTTGTACTGATTTGTGTTTATTCTTTCTGGTAAATAACCCTCTCTCCTTTTGTGAAGATAAATTACAATTCATTTAATTGAATATAGTCTCAATTTAGTCAGAAAAGCCTCTTTGGTTTAGTGTACTGCGGAAAAAAAATTGATGGCACAGCAATGAATTTATGACTTGTTTAAAAATAAAGGAGAGTAATTGAAATCAAAGCTTTTTCTGTGCTAATATCAGAGGCACTAGTCCAAATATCCATCAGCATCAACAGCTGCAGATTATACAAAAAGTACTACGATTAATCATTCTGGACATATGTACTAACATATTTTGTGATGTAATGGATCAAATCACAGGTTTTGTTGATCATGAGGGGGAAAAAAAAAGAAGGAAAAAAAACCCAGGGATTCTTTTGGGATTCTTCCAAGTCTAACTTTTGAAATAAAACCTCAGCAAGATGAGGTTTTTCAAAGAACATGAGTTAGATATGGCTTCCTGCAGAGAACACGCCAGTTGGCTGAGACACCCACGTCTTCCCTGCATGGCTGCTCTACGTGATTGGCACTGCTCAGTTTGTTCCATGCAAGAATGCTTCTTTCAACAAAGCCTTAACTGGCTTTGT
Organism: Mesitornis unicolor; assembly: GCF_000695765.1. Classification (NCBI taxonomy): domain Eukaryota; kingdom Metazoa; phylum Chordata; class Aves; order Mesitornithiformes; family Mesitornithidae; genus Mesitornis; species Mesitornis unicolor. The sequence goes on from NW_010183734.1 coordinate 4,430, forward strand.
TATGCCTTGTTCCTGCACTTGCTCAGCTGTATCTGGTCCATATCCCATGGTGCTCTGTGAAACATTCCACAATTTATTACCTGTCAACTGTCCTAAGAGTGGAAAAAACGTGCCTTTCTGAAGACGTTATGAGAGGGCATTAAGGCAATTGTTGTCATTCAAGGTACTTTGCTGGCATGCTCACTGCAAAGTGGCCAGGCTCCAGCTCGAACCTAAGAAATCCTGAGTCGTACAAGTTAGTCCTCATTACAGGACTTTCAGCACAGATGAGAGACAGGGCAAAGTTTGGTTTAAAATGTCCTAATCATGCAGCTCAGGCATATCAAAAAGCTGCCCAAGGTGCTGCAATGTGAACATATCTGGGGTTGAACCTGGTAAGAATCATCTACTTCAAGTATAACAACACATCACTTTTAAACATTTCAAAATCCTAACAAAAAGTCTGAGATAAATAAACTCTCCCTTTATGGATATGATTCAAACGAATGCTATTGACTATTGTAATGCAAGGCTCAGTTAACATCAGTATCTTTGTCTTTTCATTGAATCACTATGCTTTGACTGGACATGCAACTAGGACACTTGATGACAGCTAATATCTATTTTACATTGCAACTGCAATCTTTATTCTGTGATAATGTCCCCCTTAAAATAATAGTTTAATTTCAAAGATAATAGGAGCATTCTATCAGAAATGAAGTTTTACTCTCTTGAATTTCATATTGCCAAAACTTCCTTTTCTTAATCCAATCAGCACTTGAATTGCAGAAGAAAACAAAAAGCAGTTGTTTTAAACTGCAGTAAATTGTCTGTTTTGCTCTGGGGTTTAATAATTTCGAAAATGACAATTTCTCAGGTCACTCAAGCCAAGTCTCAGAGTTACATGGGGAAAAAAATAACTCAGTTAACCTCCAGGGACAGTATGTAATGCCAAGTTTGCAAATTGAGGGGAACAATATTGATAAATATGGGGTTTTTTTTGAAACCTGAATAATTGCTGGTAAATAACACTGTCAGTCTGCTTAGACTACAATGGATCAACTCTGACTGGAGCAGAGATGAAGGGAGGAGAAAGCTGAAAGGGTAGAAAAGAGGGAGCTACAACTCTCAGGAGTAACAAGCTAATAGGAAGGTTTATCAAGTCTTACTTGTATGGTAACTGTTCTCTTATTTGCAAGAGTCTGAGATAATTTGGTCAAGGCAGAAAAAAACCAAGACGAGAATAAAAACTTCCAGCAATTTTTAAAAAGTTTTGTAATAAATAAAACTGGTACTTGTTCCAGGCATAGTCCATCAACATCAATATCAAAAAACCCCTCACTAAAATCAAACCACTTGTACTGTTAAAAAATTAGGCTAAAGTTAGAATACTAAGACAAATTCCCACAGGTTAATAACCGGGACCAAAACCAGAAGAAAATTGTATTTTTCCACAGCACAATTAAAAATAGCCTTTAAATACCACTGATCTAATGAAAGAGGAAAAGACTGAACTTCAGACATGTGGCCAACAGCTGCTTTTCACCACAGAACCAACAAAGGACTTTATAAATGCTGAAAAAACTCAACTGCTCAATTGCCATTAAAGATTTGCCATGCGAACGAGAAAACAGAAAAATAACCTCAGCAGTAGATAGAAAACTTCAGGGCATCAAGCCAACTGCAGAATATCCAGGTACAAAATGAACTTACTAGAAAAACGAGATGATATTTACTACAGAAACAGAATTGCTCTCAACTGATAGGTCAGGACAGTTTAAGCAACTGCATAAAACATAAAAGGCTCAGTCCTGCCGTATCTATTTGCCATCATCTTCACTGTGAGCTACAGAAATGCAGTATCTCATATTTGGTATGTTTTCCTTACAGAATCTTGCCCTCCTCAAGCTGTTACTGTTTGGGTTATGGTCAAACTCTGTTTAATTAAATTGCTGCTACATCTCAGATATAGCATCCAGGACTTGGGCTGAAGGTGAAAAAATATTTCACAAAATAGAACTACGCAGAACTAAATGCTCCCTGCCAAAATAATGAAAGCCTTGGTTCCAAAACCTACACAAAACCCCAAAGATTAATTTAAATTAAAAAAGCTTCTGCAAGGAAGATGCAAGAGGAAGCAAAGAAGAAATATCTGAAAACACATCTAGGGGTTTGTTCCAATAATGCAAGGCTTCTTCCGCACACATTTTCTTTTAAAGAATATTAAACAAATGTCAACTGAAGGGCTCTCTGTACGTGGCCAGAGAAAGCTCAAGCAAAGGGAAGTGCATTATGCTGATCAGCCACACAGAACCCTTTACTGTCGCATTAGGATTACTTCAGCAACATTACTTCTTGGTTTGAATGGAATAAAGAGGGAAATAAAAAAAGGCATTGGTTGGTTGGTTTTTCTTCTCTCTTGTTAAGACGCGGCAGCTTCACAGCTAGGATTACTTCTTTTCCTTCTCTCCTTTTCAGTTTCTTTTCCCAGTCCAACCGGAAGCAGGAGTGAAAGGGACGGCTGCTCTCCAGCTCAAGAGGCTTGGCCCGTGGCAGAGGCATTTGCACCACAACTTGAGAGGGAGCTCAGTTCCTGGCTCTGCCAACAGACTTCCTGTATGTCCTTAAATCCCTTTGTGCTTTAATTCTCCCTGTGAGACACAACAATGATTCCTTTGTTTATCTTATCAGCTGTAATTTTTTTTCCAGGGGAAAAATGGTCTGCTCTGTGTGGCAATGTACATACACGCACTGTATTTCATAGCATGAAACTTCAGTCTTGATTAAGGTATTTAAGTGGAATTGTAAAATGTTAGAAAAAGTCATAGGTAACATACAATACATATATACTGTTCCTCTGAGGGATGGGAGGGAGAATGAGAGAAACACTGACCGAGCAGTAGCTTTATATTAATGAATTATACTATCATGAACATACACTTTATCTGCTCATCAAAAATCTATCTCGTTTTGAAACGGAAAAAAAACCTCTGTGCTTGTCACACCAATCTAATTTGTAAATGTTCTGATAGAAGTCATGACATTTTAAAAGTGCTCAAGTGCTCCACCATCAAGGGCACAACTCTACTCTCTCTCTCTCTTTTTTCTTTTCTTTTTATTAAATTGCTGGTATTCTGCTGCAAACACCAACCTGAAAGATCAGCTACCCACTGCAAAAATACCACCTGCTTTTTTCATCTACCTGTACAAAACCACATTCTTTTCAGAGCCCTTTTTTCCCTGCCCGACAGGGATTCCTGTCGTGTTACCACTGGACCATAGAAAAGCAATTTGAACACAACAGCCATACAATCCAAACCCCACAGCATGCAACACTATTATATCTGACTTAGCTCAGTCCAACTATACTCATGTAAATCTTCCTAGACATTAAAAAAACCTGACAACTTTTGGCGTTATTAATGAATACACTACAGATTATACATTACAATACAGATTCACACATTATACTTCGTGTTTCATGTAAGTTTTATTCCAGTATTTCCTCTGCCCATCATATCAACCTACACGAATCCTATCTACTAAGGACTGAATGAAAACCCTTTTGTTTAGTGAACTGTAACGTAGATGTTTGGCTTGGTAATTCTCTCCAGGAGAACAGCAAATATTTCTTAGGGAGACACAGTGAAAACATCCTCCATTTTTCCTCAAAATCTAATGGTTACAAACCATCACTATTTAAGAAGAACTGCAGGAAAAGGGCTGTTTGTCTTGGGGAGCTGTTTCTTTTTCTGATCTAAGCCTGTGGATCACCTGTCAGAAGCCCAACTTCTGACCTGAATCCTCTTTCTGTACAGATATTCTGTAAAACAGAATTGTCAGAGATGCTTTATATTTCCAAGAGCTCTGTTCAATTTATGTAAACCAGTCCTTACAGACACAGTTACTTGGACATATGCAACTTCTCATGCACGTCAAAGGAAAATTCTGAGCAGTTGTGTGATTCGGGATCTCCTGCCCAGGCTTCAGGAACACATCCTGCTTGCTTCCCAGCTAAAGAACACTCTTTGTCTGATTTTGAGCATTTTTTCCCTTGGTATGAGAACTTCTGCTACGGTACAATTGCAAAAAAGACGTGCATGGGAGGGGAGTGCAGGGAGGAGGGGAAGTCAAACTGATCATGTGTTAAGAAAAAATCATATATAAAAAAATGAGACAGTCTTAAAAATCACAGATGATTTCTGATTATGCCTACCTTCTGCAAAAGAGTGAGCAACTTCTTGCAGAAGGCAATGAAAGACTACTCAATCATTGTACCATCCAGCTCTTTAAAATGAGACAAAAACTTTAGTAAACATCCTTAAGAAAGGAGAAAATTACAAGTAAATAGCTACACTCAACCTGCAACACAGTGTCTACAAACCACTTAATGAGCAGATGAGCAACTAAGTGGTTTTGCTTCTCTGTTCCAGGACCCCGAGATTGCAGGTTTGAGCGCTGCTTTATCCATAGAGGTGCTTGTTTGCTGGGTTGGATATCAGAGGGACAGATTTCAGTTCTGTGCTGTGCATCTTCCCCAGCAGAACAGTCACACACTGACTTACGCTACTGCCAGCAACACACAGCGAAGGAAGATTTTTCCCGAGTGAATTCTGGCCCAGACAATGCAAGAGTGGAACCACAGGAAATGAAAAACTTCAGCTTTTCTAAAGGTCTAGGAAAGGCTAACGTCACAGCTGGAAGAAGCAGCACAATGTCCTCTGCAGTCGTACCAACTTATTCCACCAGGACCAGAACACACTTCAGACATCCCACTCCACTGGCCCAGCTATTACTTTACGCTAGAAAATTCATGTAATTTGTCACTTTAAATGTTGTGATGCCAACATTATCAGAGCCTGAATATACCAAAAGAAAACAAAAACAAACAAACCGGGGTAGTTTGACTGATATCCTCTTAAAAATGAGCAAAGTGAATACTGTGAGAGCTGTTAGTTGGGCTTTTGTTTTGTTTTGGTTGGTTGTGTTTTCTTTTATGTATATACTGAATCATCTCTCTCTCTCGCAATGAAAAGAGCAGGGAAAGGATTATAATGAAGTTATAAATATCCTGCATTTTCTCCCACCACCGCTAGCTCTTGGCTAGGATCCCAGGTCATTAGCGGATGTCTGTGATTCCATGTGAAAGGAAAGTAAAGAACAACTACATAAAATTAGTAAGTTTTATTGCTTATGGCAGCAAGGACAAATATCAATTCTCAGCTGTGTCTCTGAAAATAACTGCCCATTAATTCTGTGAGAAGATAGTGGATGGAGATGGAAAAAAAGATTGTCCCTTGACTTTAGTATAAGGGGGTAGGAAGAAAAAGTAGTGATCCAAATTTTTCCGTAATTCAGTAAGGGCTAACAGTCATCTGTGATATTCAGAGAACGGCACAATGACATCAAGATTAAATTTCTGCTTTTTTTTTCCCTTCAGCTGGAAATCTCTATTCTCTTTTCATGTATCAGCTAATTCAAGTTGATATTTTTGCTATTAGATCACTTAGCTCTTAAAATTACTACACTGGAAAACAATTTTTAGGCCTATAAAATACACTTTCCTAGCAATAAGCTCATTTCTTCGCTTTCATACAAGAGGCAACATTGGCAGAAGAAAGTAAAAATGAAGCAGAAAGAGATCACAAGACGTTGAAATTACTAATTTCTATCCACAATTCTTTTAAAATAACAGCAGAACTTCTGCAAGGCAGATTCCATTTGTAAAATTATCGCCAACAACTGGATATCAACAGTATCCAAAACTGACAGGCTTCACTTCATGCTGCTGAAAGTCAATTCCCTGTATTTGGCATTGTTTAATCTGGGTGAACCTTGCAAGCACTCACAGAGTTCACCAATGCTTGGTCACAACTGCGCCTCAAATTTCAGATATTGACCATCACAATTATGACAGCTGTTGGAGAGATAGACAGTGACTGTTGCAATAAAATATGTCTTGAGTTTCATCCACAGAAATACTGTAAGCTAATAAAAGGACTCAACTTCTTGAAAAACTGAAGACTCAAAAGTACTGATTTTAAGAGTTCCACTGTAAACTGGCACATAAAATATTCTCTTTAGGCTTTAAAAGGCACAAAAGTGCAGTAATGAAAGTTACTTGAACACAGTTTCATTTTTAAACTGATTTTTCATTGTCTAAGCTCAGGACATTAAAAACCAAATTAAAAGCAATTACTGTAAAATGTTCCGCTTTATATGCAATTTTGTTATTAGCAGCATATGTAAAAAAAGAGGCTTCAGATTTATTGCAATGATTTGTTTCTCTTTCAGTGTACAAGTAAATGCTGTTTTACTTGCCAAGGTTGCGATCAAAGAATCTGCATCCTGCATGCAGCGAGCAGCAGTTAAGCAAAGAAAGGAGAGGCTTACCACGCTCTCTCATTCTGGTGCAGTGATTGTCTCCTCAAATTTAGCCAGTGGAAAACAAATCCTCTGACTCAAGTTGTTACAGATACACGAGAGGAAGAATCAACTTTTAACCTGATTCTACAATACAATACAGACACATATTTTATTTATAATATGGCATATTAAGTAAGCCGTAGCATTATTTTTTTGTTAATAAAGGAATTCAGGTCATCTCTAAATAACTCTTTTTATGATGTTACTATACAAACCAGAAGTGTTGCCACCTTAAGTCTCTATATTTAAAAGAAATTGTGGTTTCATAACTGGAGGGATAAGAAGTTTTAAAGGACACTTATTAGCAATAAACAGTCACTTTTCTTTTTCGCAGGAAGGGGAAAAAAAAAGTAAATTAATATATTCCTGCTTCTTTCAGCAGACACAAGCTGGAATATTGTGTCCAGTTCTGGACCCCTCAGTTCAAGAGGGACAGGAACTGCTGGAGAGAGTCCAGCTCAGGGCTACAAAGATGATGAAGGGAGTGGAGCATCTCCCTTATGAGGAGCGGCTGAGGGAGCTGGGGCTCTTTAGTTTGCAGAAGAGGAGACTGAGGGGAGACCTCATTCATGTTTAGAAATATTTAAAGGGTGAGTGTCACGAGGATGGAGCCAGGCTCTTCTTGGTGACAAACAATGATAAGACAAGGGGTAACGGACACAAACTGGAACGCAGGAGGTTCCACTTCAATTGGAGAAGAAACTTCTTCTCAGTGAGGGTGACAGAGCATGGCCCAGGCTGCCCAGAGAGGTTGTGGAGTCTCCTTCTCTGCAGACATTCAAAACCCGCCTGGACTCCTTCCTATGTAACCTCATCTGGGTGTTCCTGCTCCGGCAGGGGGATTGGACTGGATGAGCTTTTGAGGTCCCTTCCAATCCCTAATGTTCTGTGATTCTGTGATTCAAGCAATAGACTTAGGACATCTGTTTCCATCATCAGAGGTATTTTTTTCTTGTTGCTTATTTCCTTAAAATAAAGACATAAAAGTACATGCCTTCTGATAGGAAAGTTTGGCCAGCTTCTAGAATATGTGCAGGGCTTATTGGCAGGTCTTAGTGCATGCTGAGAAACAGATACCCCATCAAGCCTACCTACATACATGTAGATTTCATCCCACATTTACAAGAAGGTTCAACCATCTACATTAAGCAGAGTTCACCAGGGAGGGGTCTGCTATCATTGTTCTCACAGTCACACTAACAGTGATGCTCCCCTTGAGTAAAGACCTTTACAGCAACGGGACTACTTTTACATCTGTGTTTTGAAACACCTATCGGACTGCTCAGAGTACTAAGTGTGCAACTGACTTCCACAAAAAGGATGTGAAGGAAATAAGAAAATAATCTACACACTTGTATGAATTCCTGTATCACTTCCATGTTTTTTGAGAAGATCGAGAACCAGCAGTCAAATCCCCAGGCAAGTTTCTTGACTTTGGTTCAGCTCTTCAAAGATTCTTGCGGCATTAAAGTTTAATGGTTTGGGGGTTTTTTACTGCATAAAAAGAATGCTGTCTATCCTGTGTCTCAACTTAAAAAAAAAAAAAAAGGAAATATTTGGAGCTGTACAAGAACCTCAGGAAAACAAAGTCCTTTCTAAATCTATATGGCTTTAGCAGTTTTCAGGAGAAGCCAAACAACACGAGGTAATTTAAGGTCACTTATGAGTTCAGAGAGAGAGCTCTTGGCATCTTACACTCAACAATATATTAACATCAAAGTTTGCCAGGACTAGCGGTTGAGTAAATTGTTAATTCCGCTCTTTTGCCAGGTCAATGACCTCTGTTCACTTCCAGCTTACAAGTACTCTGGGGCAACTTATTAGCAGCCAAATGTTTAATGAGCAGTTACAGCTCACCTAATTAGAAATACTACACTGAAAAGGCTGCAGGGCCTATCAGCTTCTTCTATTTTTGCCCCTGTAGCAACAGAATTTCCCTAGGCTGGACATAACTACTTCTTTGTACTGTCCTTCTCTTCCCCAGTCACTTCATATCACATCCATCTCAAAACCAGGCAAGGTGTACTATGAAGGTACCTCAGTGCTTCTGTGACACTTTGCTAAAGTAGGCAGAAAGGAAACAAGCAAGCTGTTTTGCAGCACCTGTAAAATACATTAAAAGTAGCTGTAAAATATCAAAGAAATCAACCATCCCAATACTGCTATAAAGCAACAGATAACACCATACATTTTCAGAAGGAAAAAATGTAGAGGTCTGCTACAGATAAGAGAACAAAGAGGCATCAGAACCAGGGAATTCCTATGTCCAAATTAAGGTCACACATTTCTGTGTCATTACAAGCCCAGTAATAAACCAAAATCTTTGGTATTACCAAGATGAACAAAGACCCTTTGGCAGACTGTCTAAAAAAACTTCTTTGTAGTATTATGGCAAGACATTTCCTGTGAATACAATACTGGAGTTTCCCTCTCAGGAATGATGCTTTCTGGGATGAGGAAAAGAAAAAGCAAAAAAAAAAGCCCTAGAAATATTTAGAGGAACACATTTAATGGGCTAAGATAAACAACATCGTTTTACTTGTATTTACTTGTATTACTTGTATTGTATGTATATAACTTGTATTTATATTACTTGTATTTATATCACTTGTATTGTATATAACTTGTATTTACTTGTATTACTTGTATTGTATATTTACATGTATTAATAAATACAGGAAGGGTTTTTTGGTTTTTTTCCTTTTAAGACGAGACAGCAGGAAAATATTTCCTCAGCATTTAAAGATTTTCCAAGTTGAAGACGCATTAAACTCAATTTCTTCATAAATTAAAATGTTGTGCTATGCAGCACATTAAAATGGGCAAGGAACGGGCAAAGAACCGGAGGTTCAAAATCAGTGATTTGAGAAGGATTGAAATGCAAGACATTTATGATTTGTGTCAGGATGCAGGGTAACCTGAGTTACCCACCATCACCATCAGCAGTAACATTGTCCATGTACAAGAAGGTCCTGGAGGTGATGTGTGAGAGGCAGTGCAGAAGTCCAAAGCCAAAGCAAGGCAAGCCCAAGGACGTGGCTCACAAGGCCAACAGCTAAAGGAGCACTTACTGTATTGTAGATGCACCTCTCTTCTCCCAAAGGAAAATGTGCTTTCAGGGCACTATAGAAGAAAGCTCTTTTGATCATACTTCCAAGCACTCAGGTTACATTTATTGGTCATGTCACAAAATTATTCTTGTGGTCTTTACCGTGAAGGCCATAGACAGCTTTAACAGAATTTGCTTCAAAAGACTGGGAGTCATTGCTCTGAGAGGCTTTAGGCTTTTAAAATCCATCACAGAACGCCATTCTTCCACAATAAGGATAACAGAAGTATTACCCATGCATTGTTGTTCTAGCCAAAGAAAAAGTTTATCTATTCCTAAGCCTATAAGCAGTTACTCAAATCCATTTGCTGCATCAGAACACGCTCAGCCAAACCTAACACAAGATAAAACGTCTCCTCCTGTTCTGTTCTCCTTCAAGCAATTGGTTCTTTCCAGGATGTTGCTTCGCTGAAGCCCAATTTAAACATACTTTGAAAGATCTTTTACTAAAATTAACAGATCTGGACCCAACTTGCAAAACATTTATGGTCTGAGAAAACTTAAGCTACCAAAAGAAAATGCATAAAGCAGCCTTGCACCAGTAATTTGAGCTCCTCTTCTGTTTAGTCATATTCCCAGTGAAACAAAATCCTAGAGAGGTGGACGTATAAACGTATAAAGAAAATGAGGCAGGCCAAACTAATTAATTCTGGGCTGGATCCTCACAGTTCCTTAGATTCATCTTTCAGACCTGATGTTTATCTAGGTCTGTCACATGGGATGAGGCATATACTCTTTGAAGACCGACTCTTTTCTTCATAAGAAAATCTGCTGACAACAGCATAAAGACACGGAGTACTGAAGATATAATCCACATATAGACTCTTAAAGATGTATGTGTGTGCAGAACAGGGATGTCTGAAAATTCAGAATAAAAACCACTTACGAGAACAGTAGAGGAGAAGTTGAGACCTATCTTAAAGTTAATAGATGTAATCTGAAAGCAAGTCAATCCTTAGAGGCACAAAAACTAAAAAAATCCAGGAAAACATTCATTGCCATTCAGCATCTTCGAAACAACTCTATCCATCAACGATTGATTCAAATGATCCACTCCAAAACATATTAATCAACTATTACGTGTGACAGTGATGCAGTCTGGTAAGACACACTTCAAAACACATTTGCCAATCTAAGATACAGAACATCATCTCACCTGCTTCAGGTGAGAACATCCTGACATTACAACACTGAAGTTATCAAGAGTGAGAAACTACCCATAACAGCATGAACCGGCATTCAGAATTCTGATGTGCTGAGACTACAGTAAATGTTTCTAGATTTAATTAATTTTATTCTTCTTCATTTTTTCTTAAGCGATTTAGGAGCACTGCCAACAGAACCTACTTTAGCAGAAAAGCTACAACTGAACCGAGATGTCAATTTGGCTTTTAACCCAGGGGTTCCCAAGGGCAGACTGTTTGTTGATTAAAAACAAAACAGAACTGGGAGCCAACACGCAGGTGCTCAGATCCAGCCAAAAGGATGATTCATTCAGTTTGTGTTCAAGGCCACACACACATCTTTCTGAAGCATATCATCTTAGTCAACAGAAAAATATAAAAGTTAGCTACTAGTGAAGATAAACAACTAAAGCAAGCACAGATCTAGACAAAAGAAAAGGGCTGGTTTTTTCTATAATATGAAAGAACAATTGCTGTTCACAGCACACACTTTAACAAACAGTCATACAGGACATGTGCATATTATTTGGGCTTTTCAGGCTTCAGCTACTTGAGCGTGCATGACTCTAACATGTCAGAAACATGGCCCGTTTTCAGAAATAAACAAAGTGGCTGTGTTGAATTTGATCACAGCTGCTACAAACATCTCTCATTATTCAGTCCTAGCAGAGTCCTGCCCAACGCTGTCTGCTGAAACAAACAAACAAACAAATCCAAACACATAAAAGCAAACCCCCAAACCTGGCCCAGTCTCCTACTAAAGGTGTCTTGCATCCTTCCATCCAGTTCTACCACCCAGAATTCAAAGACTAATATGATCTTGGAGACTTAGCTGAAGTTCAGACAAATTTTTCAGTAATTTCACTTCCTGAGAGACCAGTCTAACTAAAGTTATTCATACAACATGGCTAAGAACGGAGAAAATCCACTCCAGGTTAAAAACTAATCTTGGGTCAATCTGCTACCTTGAAATCACCGTGAATACGGCCTTCCATTCTGTGGCCAGCTATGCCGTGCAAATACTTGCAGATGAACAAGGGAATCTGTTTGCAAAGCAGAAGAAATAGGCAACAGTCCTCATTTTAGATTAAAGGAGGAAAAAAATATCACTACTTCAAAAGCATGGAGGAAAGACTGGGGTGTGAGTACGCAGAGGAATTTAAACCATGAATGTTCATCTGCAACCAAGAAAGATCGACATCTGCATACAGCTTATCTGTGTAACAGATTTTCAAAAAATACAGCTCCATCATTAGAAGTTCATTTAAAAAAAAAAATCATCCTTCCAAATAACTAGATATTGTCAAGTTACTTCAGAGAGTTTGCAAGTCACCGCCACCAAGTGTTTGTTTTGCCTTGTAAGAGACACAAAACCCACAAGGTTTATGGAAGTAATGCAGACTGTGAATGTGCAGGTTCACTGCAACATGCACGACAACCGGTACCCCAAAGAACTTATCACTCTCTTTCTCTTATAAGCTGCTGAATGCACTCACAAACTCATTCAGTATTATTTAGTGAATTATATTGCCTGCCTCTTGTAAAGAACGTGTCCTGTGTATCTAGTAAGCAATGACTAGTGCCCATCAGAGAAACAGAATGAGTGCACTAGCAGACTGAACACTCAGAAAATGCCTCATTTCACTGTTTATGAAACAGTTTATTGTTTCCCCTTAACTTATTACCATTATTCAGCTTAATCCTTTCATGTGCATTCCTGTATAGGCTCCATATTTGAAATGTCTCTGCATTAGTTTATAGTTGCTTATGAACGTATATGAATATATAATAATTTCTACCAATTTACTCAATGCCTCAGTCATCTAAAACTAATTTCTATCTCCTCAAAATACAATGTTTTCAATGTTATGCATAGTAAACTGAAAATCAACTTTTTTGTCTTCCAATAAACCCTGCTTTGAAGTTTGCAATTATTCGCTATAATTCCCAGAGAAGTTTTCTGCAAAGAAATCTTGGTATACCCAGAAAGAATGACCCTATTTGACCACAAACTGAACACAGCAGCTGTGTTGCTGGCAGAAGATGTATAGCATGCACTCATGGTGGTTTCCACCCTCCATCATAATCCATCATATACTGATCCAATCAATACACAAAAAAGACTTTTTCTTACAGCACGCTCTCATTCTCACTTCTGTCTTGCTCTGGGTTGGAGAAAAAAATGTTGTGGATGAAATCCTTACTGCTTTTCAAATATTTCATGCGAAAATGCCATTTACACCCACGGCCACCGCCTTCTCCTATCTCCCTCCTTTTACACCAAGACAAGGGGGTGAGGGGGAAGAGAGAGAAAGACAGAACAAATTGAAGGAGTTCTCAAGATTTAAATTAGAGCTTTATTATGTTATAATTTTGAGAACTAAGCACATACGCCAGATAACAAATTCTGAATTTGAGAATTCACAAGACAAATAAAACCTGGAATGTCACAGGGAATGTTTGGAGGCATGGAAGTGTCACAAACTCAGCCTAGAAAGGAAAGGTCTCTCAGTCAAAGTTCTTCAGAAGCATGACTATGTTTGCATTTAAAAGAAAAACCCAAACAAGCCAAACCAAAACACTCAAACAAGTCCAGTGACTTAGTCTGATGAAGGGTTGATAAGGATGTTGCAATATTTTGCTTCCACTCAATACTATTGCATAACTTTTTTAAAACAATGTTTTTCAGTTACAGTCTGACAAGGAGGTAAAAAAAATCATCTGCCCTTTCCCCGACTATTTTTCTTATCTGGAAGTATTATAAAACTTAACTATGCTGGGAAGTCAAATGTGATTAAAAGCAATGGTACTTTTAGAACAAATAAGAAATACAACAATCTGTTACAGTGGTTGTGTGCATTCACTCACACGAGCCATCAGTAACCCCCATTTCTGCCTTCAGAGCACAGAATAAAACCCAATCTTCCCACTGAATATATTTATAAACAAAGATAGAAATAATTAGATCATGCATTTGAATGGAAAACATCTCTTCCTAGCACACATTTGCAACAGACAGACAGGCAAAGAGAAGCTGTATCACTTGTTATATGAAGTTTAGAAAGAAACAACCTTTAATTTAACGCACTGCCTTGCTTTCGAACAGTCTTGTAAAACCCTCAATGGTTCGAATGCACAGTAGAAGTACACCAGAAAAAGAATCACAGTTATTCTTTCACTTACATTAGCAAGCCAGTGCTGAAGAATGGGAGGCTGGGAGGGAGAAGGGAGGAGGGGCGGGGAGATGCTCAAGAAATTAGGAGCTGTTACTGTCATTTGCAATAAGATTTGTATTTATATGCTTACTGCTTACTCACTGTAAAACCATCCTGATTCGTTAAGATGCTACTTCTCACCTGTGACACATCACAGTGCAACCTCTGCATACAGAGAAATCCACACGAGATCTTGAACCTCTCTGCACTCTCATATTTCTTAGATTTACCTCGTAAACAGTCATCTCTTTGCCTGGTCATGGCCCTTTTGACTGAGTGTTTTTATTATTGCTCCTCAGAAGGACCAGTGAGGGTCACAGCTTTAATGAAAATGATACTATTCAGAAAGACAATGAAGGAATATACTTACCTGCATAAGCCTAATACTCTATACCAAATCAGAATAAAACCATTATCAAGTCAAGCCCAGAAGTACAAAATTCCTTGACCAGTATGAACATAATTTAATTCTTTTGAAAGCCTGAGGTAAACAAATCTAAAGTCTAGAATATGATTTCTCTTATAAACATTATCATCTCCCCTGAACTGATGCACTGAGGTACAAAAAATATACGAAGTTTCAGATCTACAAAAAGCATTTCAAGAAAACCCAGTCAGAGATTTGGTTCCCAGTGAAATCAGTGCAAGCCGGGCACTTAAGCACTTCTCTGCATTTCACCGTCTCCACCATTCAAAGCCTATTAGTCATGGGATGTATTCCTCTTATCAAGAGGAACAGACTGCTACACATCAGCTATCTATGGCAACGGCTGTGTGTAAATACCTGCTTGTACATCCTGTGGGTCAGCCTGCCCACCACGGTTACTGTGCAGGCACAATCACCGGATGGGTAGGATGGCTGGAGGGAAGCTGAGGATTGATGCTATAACAACCAGCTACAAGAATACTTAGTGTTTGCATATGTTCCTGTAGCCTTAAAAGTACTCTCGTGCAGAGTACTCGTAAGATTTTGTTTAACTGTGCTGGCATTAGATCAAGTTGGGGGGTGTTTTAATGGGATTTAAATGGGCATTTATTTAAGTTTTGCAACTGTTTTAAACATTTTCATTTGCTTGGTGGAGCTAAAACAACTTGAGGAAAGATTAATTAACAGCTATTTTAGGTTCTACAACTGAAACTCAAAAGATCGAAACAGACTGTTCTATGCCAGACAAAAATGTAAAGAAGTTTAAATTTAGATGTTTGTTTGCGGGATAACTATAACGGTCTCAAAGCACCTACATATTAACTATCATATTCAACCAGCAGAATGAATCTGCAAGCTTTAATCTTGAATTCGCCTATAAGAATAAAAATCATAACCCTAAATACCATTACAATCTCATTATCACACATTATTTTTACTGCAAAATGGAAATATGCCACGAATTTCAATGAAAGGACAATCCCATAGCTACACAATGTCCAAAGAGCGATGGATTCCCAATATTGCCTTTGGAAAACAATCCTGAAGTACACACAACTTCTGAAGATATCTGTGGATGAAAGGGGTGAGGGGAGAAGGAAACAACAGTCATTTTTACACAAAATGTCCCCCTTGACTAAAGAAGGCTTTGTATGGCACCAAACTCACCTCCCAGAAAACCCTTAAACAAGAAAACAGGGAGACACGGTGAAACTGCTTTTATCGTACACAAGTGGGACATCTCAGGCACAGACATTCAGCACTCTCCCTCTGCAAAGCTAAATTAATTTTGCAGCAAAAAAGCACAGAGGAAAATAAACAGTTTGTCTCAAAAATATCAGGAAAAGGAACATCATCAGAAGTATTACGGTTTCTTGAGGTGTTTTTTGTTTGATTGGGTTTTGGTTGGTTTAGTTTTCTCTTTTGGGTTTGTTTCCTTTTTTGTGTGGGGGGTTTTGGTTGGTTGGTTGGTTTGGTATTTTTTTCCTCCTCTTTTTTTTTTTTTTAAGATTATAACTATATCTTGACAGTGATGGTTTGGAAAACCATTCCCTTGTTTCTAACTATGGAAAACGCATGGAACAAATAGCAGAGCTAAGATGAGAAAAACCATGCATGACCTCTTTCTCTTAAATGCCTATAATCTTCTAGGACTTCCTTTTGTCTCTCATTTCATATTTTGTCCATCAAATGTTGTGTTCCTGTCCTGAATTATTATTACTAATATTTGTTACCTGCTGTTTCTCTGGTCCCACACAACTTTTTGATACTCAGTTTCTCTCCCTGTGCTGTGTAGTCCTAGAGCCTGGTCCATCTCTCTGTACTCAGAAGTATTTTGCACATCTGTTTCCTTTCCCTCTTCCTTTAGTGGCTGGTACCTCTTGATGATTTAGCCACTGACTCTTCTCTTAGGGTATTTATTGCCCTATTCTCTTTATGCACCAACAAATCCACTTAGGGAAAAAATAAAAGCCTTGGAAAAGAGAAGGTAGACTCCCCTTTGAAAGGAATTGCACAGCTGTGAAAACAGACGAAAACCTCAGCAAAATATCAACACGAAGTATTCGACTGCTCAGTGAGAAAACAAAAGCAACAGGCCCAAGGATCTCAAAGTGGCCACCTAAAAGCCAGAGGTCACATTGGAAAATGTGGCATTCAGCTTATTTGGAAAATTAACATAATACTTGCATAGCTGAACTATTAAAACAAAAATCTTACATTTTGTAAAGAATTCATATAACTTCCAAAGGAAGACTAAGAATTCGGACTGCTACGATTAGATTTGTAAATTAAGCTTGTAAACTACTGGATCAGCATTAGAAACACTGTATAGCTTCATATCGCATCACAGTTAGGAGGTAAATAAAACATATCTCTGGTTCTAGTTCCTCTAAGTTTTAAATGAGAGAATAATCTTAAATAACAATCAAAGACTGTTACTTGAAACTCTCTTATGAAACCAACCACTATTCAACAAGTTATGTCTGCTAAAATGCCTGTTTCCCAAACATCAACAGTGATAGGTTCTTCTTTCAGTAGTCAAAAATAGGTTTTGTTTTTAATTAGCAAACTTTCCTCTTTTCAGAGATATGAGGCTTACATTATTTATGTGATCCCAATCAAGAAATCTTGTCTATATTGTCAAGAGATAATTATTTTTTCAATTCAGCCCTAAAACATATGTAGACAATAACATTTCTTAAAAATAATTTGTATTTTTGACTCTGTTTGTGTCAGCGTTTTGAAGGGAAAAGCACTTCCAGTTTCAGAGCTATTAAGAAAAACTAAAGGCATATCATCTGTCACAGAGACATCGCAGATTTTACTTATCTGGTTCAGTTCCTCTTCAGGGTACTATTGCAAGGTCTCCTCTCACTAAATTAAAGTGAAAAAACACCTTCTCTTTTATATATATATATACCTAAGACGGCAATAGAAGAAATATTAGCATGAAAACATGGAAAAACAAACAAGGTGGGCAACACGTATTCCCATTTTGGCAAATAGAAGTACAATACGGGTGGCAAAGAAAGCTCAATTTTTATAAACAGAACAATAAACCTGATATTTTCATCCAAACATTTGAAAGTGCTTACAAATGTGACTTACGCCTGCCACAAGTACCTGTGAAGTATATGATCAAAATATATAGGGAATAAAATGCATTGTGTGTAGTCATGTCTGGAATGCAAGGGACCAGACCCTGAAGTGTGCAATATTAACATCCAGAAGAAACTGCAATAATTATTCGAAGCAGATCTGTATCTTTAAAATCATATTTTTACCTATACACTACAATTTGCAGCCCTCTCACTATTGTTTTATTGTCGCAGAATTCTTAACAACTGCAGAAACTGTTAGGACTTGATTTTGGTATGTCCATCCAGAGGACAAACAAAGGACAGTTTACAAGAAGAGAGCATTCTACAAAAATGAACCCGAAGGCAGAAACTCTAATCTACTTTTCATCCTCAACCAATACACCAGCCATGTATGATAACAGTTGGCAGGACATCTTCAAGGAAAAAGTAACCCAAGGTCAGCTCATGAAAGAAAGCTTTTACTGGATGGCAGTGTTACCCAACCTGCTTTGGCTGCTGATAGCATCGTTGCTGTGAGGAAGCTTAGAAACTTCAAGCTCAGCACTGAAGTAATGATTCAAAACATGGAAATAGTACAATAAACTTCATTCATAGAGTGTAAGGGGGCAGGCAAATGCACAAAA
Source organism: Mesitornis unicolor (assembly GCF_000695765.1). Classification (NCBI taxonomy): domain Eukaryota; kingdom Metazoa; phylum Chordata; class Aves; order Mesitornithiformes; family Mesitornithidae; genus Mesitornis; species Mesitornis unicolor. The sequence continues at coordinate 22,494 of NW_010183734.1, forward strand.
GCGTGGTATAACTGCAGTATTCCAGCATCCCTCTTCTCAAGGACATTTAAAGTATGCTTTCCTGGATCTACAATCACCAAGACAGGTAAAAACTCCAAGAAATTAACTCGTGACTCCAGGCCTTTCAAAGCACCGGTCCATCTTTAAATGTCTCTTAACTTATGAACGAGGTCTGTCAGAGGCTCAAGAACCCAATGGTTACATGAAGCAGCACTGGATGTCCTTTCAGTCAGCATCAGGCACAAGCAAAGAAACTATGGACCATTACTTAATTTTCTACCGCCAGTGAGCTTGGGTTTTCCCTTCAGTGTCTTCATTGGATAAAACTGTATTGTATGATAAGAAAAGACAGTGTCTGAAATACCTACTCAGCCCCAGCAAGGAAGCTGCACTGTTTATATTGCATTTTACATTCTTTTTCAATTGCACTTGTATTTAATAACAAGAAGAACAAAAAAAATCAGACTTTGTAGCCAATATTTATATTTTCCATTTGGCAGTTCTGATAATTTTTCATACCGAGGAAAGATAAAGCTGACTTGGCAGACTGTATTTACCAACATTTCATCTGCTAAACCCTTTCAGCCAGAAAGCCAACTGTATTGTCAACAGTTCTAAGCAGCACACTTCTAAATGTATTATGAGAAAAACTCATGAAGAACATAAAATCTATTTAAGCAGGTAACATAATATAAAGAGGAAAAAAACCCCAAACCCCAACAGTTCAGCATTTAAAGATTTGTTATTTTTAATCCCTAAAACTGAAGTTTATCAAGTGCCGAGTACTTTAGAAAGACAACTTTCTTTTTTAAACACTAAATACACACTTCCTGAGTTCCCAAAATCTCTTCCATGCTGTTGAAGCAAGAAATACAGCATTCAAAAATTTGATCTATTGCTCTGATAATTGCCAAATTTGATAGTTTTTCAAATATTGACACCCAAAAGTAAAATGATCCTGTGCTCATCACCACCAGAAATACATATTTCACGAGACTGCCTCAGTCTTAAGTAATACTTTCTGTGAAAAACAATGCAATTACACTGGTTGTATACAGGTTGTTGTACTGACAACACACAAAGAATGAAATAAAATACAATTCTGAATACAAAAGAGCAGTAAAAACTTATTTTAATACTGATATATGTGAGCATGCAGAGAGAATTGTTTGGATAGCTTTGCCATGCAGGAGACTTATTTATTTGCAGTAGGTTTAATAATTCCTTTATTAACAAAAATTTGCAGTTGTATCCTGTTTTAATGCCGAATCCTTCAACTTACTTTCTTAATCAAACAAACTTTAGATCTTCAAACAAGGAGCAGTCTGCATTAGTTATGCTTTAGGAAGACAAAGTGTTCAGAACTATACGCTATAATTAAAATGTACTACTGCTAAAGATGTGATTACTTCACTGTTAATCAGCAGCATCACCTCCACCTCGACACTTCTCCATTCACCTCAGAGCTTTCTCCCTCTAGAACCTGATTCCCCCTCCACATTCTCACTGCTAAGCTAAATTCATCAGATCATCACAACTGATGATCGCTACTAAAGCTGACAGACATGATGAAAGTGTGTACCATTTGATGAGCAAGGGTATTGAAGTCCTACTGCCCCTACTTAAGACTAAAGGACTGAGTACTGTGGGATTACAAACAAATAAGAAAAAGATGGGGGCAGAAAAGAAAATGGAATTGCACCTATCCTGTATCTCAGACTCTTCCTGCAGACATGAATATAAAGGACAAAACAGGATAGGAACACAGACACAAAGAACAGCACCACGTACCACTTCCTGAGATGCATACTTTGGATCTTCAGGATCAACTGACCAGTAGCAGTAATCAAAGCTGAAGGCCACGGTCTTTTCTCTCGAGTCCCAAGTGCCATCAAGCCTGCTGTCAACCTGACAACAGAAAGAAAAAAAGAAAGACTAATTTACTTCAAAGCTGACAAAATATTAAGTATTTAAAAACTAACAGGAACTATACCTAGGATCTGTCTTGTGGAAAAGGAATGGGAAACAGTTTATCCCTTTTACTCAACTTTCTTTAATGGTCAGAGTGAGGGGAGATGTGCATGAGAGACCTGCTCAAGAGTTTTCACCAAAGGGTTCATTTACTACAATTAAGGCCCTCCAGGCTACAAACAACAAAAATAACCTAACGAATGTTCACAACATGTATATAGCCCCTAAAACTAGGGGTGACAGTGCTGTCTGCCAGATTACTGGATAAACAGTGCTGCAATTGCTGAACTCTCCCACTAGCTGAGAGGTTTGCAAGGAAAATCAACTTACAGGCCCATCTGACAGGTTTGTGGGTTTTTTGTTGGGGTTTTATTTGGGGGTGTGGGGGTTTGTTGGTTTTTTTCTTTCTTAATCAAGAAAGAGCAAAGCAAGAGAGGTCAGAAACAATTCTAAATTATCGTTGAAGTAAAAAGGTTTCATTTCTTTTAAACCCCACACGATACTAAAAGTTGTCACATTGAATTAAATACAACCAAGGTTTTCTTTAGGCAGAATTAACATCTTAACCGGCTTATTGATCATATTCAACAATGACATTTTCATCATGTCATGATTCAGAGATTTTTATGCCATTACCTTGTATTTTCTTAGCTTTTCTGCAGCAATGGGCAAGAGATAGCCTGGAGCACTGCCTTCATATCACAACATGTAAAAGTAATAATAATAACAAAAATAGCCCTCCACCTCAGGAAAAGCAGCCACTGATGACAGAGGTGATCACCCTTCTGGTGAAAAGGGTTTTGTTTTGAACTACAAAGCACAACAAGTCCAGGTACAACCACGTAGACTTAAGCATATAAAGCCTGATGTATACACTAACCATCAAAGTTAGGATTCATCAAAGGCTATCCAAATTTAGCTTATGCATAAAACAAACTCACTCCATTCACAGAACTCATCAAATACAAACCTCAAGAGAGAAAACATCCACGAGCCAGCCCTCGCCTCTCCAAATAACCCCTCTCAGCCTGCTATGAGCAGTCTGCCCCACTGCTGTGGTTTCCCCGGTATCCCAAGGCAGAGCACAACTCCTCTTTAAACAAATAAAATAAAAGAACCTCTCTAGGTCTAACAAGGCTCAGCTGGACATAATTAGGCAGCTGAATGAGCGAGGCCTCCACCTGCAGAAGGAGGCACCCCCAGCAGGGCCACGCAGCCTCAGAGGCCCAGATCCTCACAGCTCTGTGTGGAAACCCTCCCAAAGACAACCACCAGGAACAGACAGCATCACACCCAGAGAACAAGCATCTCTTTGAGAGCTTTATCACACGTATAAGGAGTTGGGGAAAACTATTTCAGAAAGTAGTGAGCCTTGGACCCTGCAAATACAGCCTTTGAAAATAAAATATACAGGAAATAAGCAACACTTTATATCCATGAGACATCTCATACCACTAGTATTTTTCCCCTCTTCTTTCTTTAAAAAAGAACACTTTTAGTCAATGCAAAGATGAGTATAATGGAAACAAGATAAATAGTTCAAATCTTTTCATTCAATTTTTGCTATTGATTCACTTCAAAACCTAATAAAATCTTTCTCTTGAACGAACAATCCAGAAGAACTGGGTTTCTTGCAGACATAAAGAAAAAGGAGATGAGAAATACAAAATGCATCCATCTTCTAGGATTCCCCCAGTTGTCTCATAGTTCATTCATTTGCCTTTCAAGCAAAAACAAGTTTGACAACATTAAATTGATTTGCTCCCACTCTAAGTTAGTGAAGGACCATGACAGCCTTAAGCAGTTTCAGAGTCTGAACCAGAGGGCTGATTCCCATACATGCCAGCTCCAGAGCTCTCATGGAGGACATCAGCTACATTCAATTTATTCTTATAACTCGTGGTCTTTTACCAAGGCCTGAAGCGTAGCTGAACGCATTTTGCTCCATTCCATGCAAGTCATTTGCACTCTGAGAGACACAGGGAAAGAAACAATCCAAATGTAACAGTAAGATAAGCACAAAATCCTAAGCAACTTACTAACAGCTTTGACTGATGGTGTGCAGCCACATTTGCAGCAGCTTTGACAAATACAAAATACAGAAAATGCAGCTACATCTTATATCCCCTGCCTAAAAAAACCAAACCAAACAACCCTCCACAAAAGACCTCCCACAACTCCAAACCAAAACAAGTCCTACCAAGCACACTTATCACAATTATTCTAATTATCTACAATTATTCTAGAGCTTTGTCACTTTAAACTTCTCCCTTAATATTCCTATTAGAATGATACCATAGCCAAGCAAACATAGAAAACCATCAGGACATCAGGATTCCTACGTGAGAAAGAGCAGGCGACAAAAAGCATACCTTTATATTTCTGACTTTTGCCACTTTGTCATCAACTTCTACAATCACTCTTCCTCCTTCTGCACTCTCTCTGGAAACAGAACACATTAAAAAAATCCACTTAAAATATGAAGACACAGAAAGATGTATGTCACATTTGTAAACTCCAGAAATCTGTGTTTACTTTAACGAACTACAAATCAGAGCAAGCTAGAAAACAGATACTCATAAGGCACTCTGTGACAGGAAGCAGGATTTGCAGATCTGCAGCCAGATATCTCAATAGTAAAAGAACAAAACAGGACTGTTTGTGGTCGTTAAACAGTTTCAAAGTGCTTGTCCTAAATGCTTTGTTAGGATTTTATTTCAAATTAAGAGTTGTTATTTTAAATTATGTCTACAAGGAAGTAGAGTGGAGCACGGGGAGACTGGCTGTGCTTTACAGACTATGGATCCAAGTCACAGACCTGTGAGCCACGAGTCTTGTCAAGTCGTACTGTCTGATTTTCACCATATAATCCAAAGTGTTTGTTGTAGTCCTCAAAGAAGTACTCTTTACCAAAACAAAACTATCCTGAAATGTAAATGGACAGGATTGTCCACAAGTACAAAGAACCACATGCTCATATATACAGTCTGTATAAAACTCCCATTGAACAGAGCTATGACTGGCTGCTACAGCCACCTTCCACGTCCAAAGATGAGCCATACTAGGAAAAAAATGAAAAAAGCATGTGGCCAAAGCAAAAATCAGAAACAAAACCACAACCAACACCTTATTTCTGGGCTGACAGAATGATAGCTGCTTGAAGCTAAGGATGCTTTTATTTATAGGTGTGTTGATTCACATTCCTCTCAATAATTAGAATGGATTTTTTTATACATAGCAAGACAGAAATCAGGAAGGTGAAGTCAGCAGCTTACTTATCTGACAGCAGAAAATAACCGAACACTTTGGTACTCAGAGGCTAAGAATAGGAGAAACACGTTTTATCCTTTATATTTCTTCTGTATTTTGCTTTGCACTCTGATACTGACGCATTGTGTAAGCTGCAACTTTACCAGAAAGTTTTATGCTGATGAAGCCTAATGCCTTCGTAAAGCTGGAAGAAATTGGTTTAGAAATAAAATAAATGTTGTTCTTAGTGCAGTTTTGTCCAATTTTGTTTAAATGCAAGCTGAAGGCTGAGATATTGTTACTTGAGATTAGCTACTATTCATTCATGGGCCCAGATCTGTCTTTACCAGGTTGCCTTACACATGTACAGAATATTTCCTCCCCCACCAATTACAATCTCCTTTCACTGACAGCTCTAACTTCCAGGCAGCACATAGCTCAACGTGGCCTGCCTCTGGGGTCTCTCCTCTCTGGTTCTCAGTTTCTACCCCACGCTTTCTGTACCAAAACAACATTCAAAACAATGCCTTAGGACACTTGAGACATCCACGCAAAGACAGTAGCATTTGAGTTTTACAAACATGAAGAAGTTTTAAACACATTTCTGAGTATAGGCTGTCCCTGTTTTACAGATAGAAAATAATGCTCTCTCTATAGGCTCTGTGCTTCACTTGATTAATTTTGAGCACCTGCCTTGAGACAGACTGAACTTAGTACTTCCTAGAATACACACTTCACATAGAAAATACAAGCACAGCTCCCAGAGGTTTTAGTTAAGCTCTTAGTGTTCAGCAGTTCAACACATCAGCATCAGAGCCCTGAGTTAGACCCCAGGAGAAAGAGGAATACTCACAGGAGAGACAATTTGCATTATGAACAGCTGGGTACCAAATGTTGCATTATGTACAGCTGAGTACAGAACGGAGGCCCCATAAGGCTCCCTAAAGAACAAATTAAGAAGAACAAGTGCCTAAGGATAGAGGCTGTGAGTGTGTAAGGTAGAAATTTGCAACCGATGTATTTAATCTGTACATCTGCAATTTCTTAGATGTTTTGAAAAACAAGTGTTTTCTAAGACAAGTAAGTCTGGAGACTTGCATATCTACATAAAAACCTCTGCTATCTGAGCTAATGGACAAAGCTGACAGTCATCCTCTACAGCAGGCCAGATCTAAGAGGAAATGGGACATTTTGACAGAGAATTCCACAAGAATTTAAGAGCAGCAGCAGATAGAAACAAATGGAGGGATCCTTTAGGAGGGAGCTTGCTTCAGTTGCAAGTACTCTTTCCTCCGTTGCCCCAGTATGACCTTGGCCCTATCCTGCTTCCTAATCCCAAGAGCATTCCCTATTTTTCCATCCTACTGTTAACCCTCCAGTCTTATCACCCCAGCTACTGTTCCTCCCCCTAGGCACACACATCGCCCCTTACAGGTACCTGCTACCTGTTCTCTCTGGCATCTTGTTCGTGGGCCCACGTTCAATTCTAGTCTCTTCGACTGCTCTGCAGACCTCAGCTCCCTTCTCCTCCTACACTGTAGCTGGTTTTAGGCTGAGCTCTCTGCTCCAAAGGTACCTGATCTTAACTATCCTACAGCTCTTCCAGTCTCTATCCTGAGTTTACTTGCACACTCCACAACTGAATCAGTTTCTTCCTGGACATCAAACAGATTATTACGATTAAATGGGACAGAAGACGTTGCTCTCAGTTCCTATACATGGGCGTCAACTGTGACTGGAACAACGCTGAGCTCAATTTCTCAAGACAGTAATCAACTGATGAGTTGTTTGACTTGCAGGGATAGTGCAAGCACAATTTGGTCAATAGAGAACACAAGCTCAGGTGCACTCAGAGAAAGCAGATCCCTTAAAACTTTTACCTGCTATGTTCTTACAAGTCTTCACTGAGCATGTTAAAAGAGTTTTAGCTGTTTTGGACTCGGGCAGAAATGGGTGGATTCAGATGGGGAATTAAAAAAATGGACAGAGATTTCCAATTTTAAATCAAGTGGAAATTCAAATAAAAGGTCATCCTAAATTGCTTTTAAATATTTTAAAACTTATTTTCCCTTAACCTCATAGTCTGTAGCAGCTGAACTTTTCTGGACAAAGCATCAAAATAAAAATACCTAGCCTGAGGCAGGCATTCACGCATGGAAAAATTCTACTCAATTAGTTGAAATCTGGCAGAGCTTTGAAGAGTTTTAAATGCTAGGGTATTCAAATTGCAGATGTAAGGCAACCTCAACAAGAAGTAGTGCTCCCAACATCTCCTATAATAATTACATGAAACTCACTACCTTCAGTCCACGTGCGCTATATGCAATCCTAGGAATGAATGACTTTATGCTGTGGGTTCTCATCACCTGACGTTCTCCCAGGCCACAGTCATTGCCCAAGATTAAAGTGAAAGAAGAAATTCCAAACATAAAATCTTTGAAGTAGAACCATTTTTCATATATCTACACACACATTTATATACTTATATTAAATTAAAAACAGTCAAATACAAGCAACAGAAAATACAATTCCCACACCACCTTTTACCACAGAGTAACACGACTCCTCACTATGCAGACAAAAAGCTCTACGCAGCTCTCAAGTAGCTTTGTTCACATCTCACACAAGAAAGCCACCAGCCAACAGGGGCAGAACTAAAGACACCCCTTACTCTAGGTGCAGAATCACAGCATATTTTATCTATCCATATTGCAGGCTACCGCTGCAAGGGGCAATTTCTCTTCTCTGCTCCAATGTCCCACATGTGTTCCCACTTCTTTTCTTGCATCTGATCTAGCAGTAACACACCCATGCAATGACTCAGATCAGCTGTGAGCAGAAAACAAACACACCAAAATAAATAATCAAGGTGCCACTGGGTCAGTGAGCCCCTCCAAAGCACTGAGCACAGTGGTCACAAGGTTGCTAAGCCAAAGCAAGAGAAAGGGCAGGAACAGGCAGTGGTGGGAATGGAGACCCCTCCCTTCTGCAGCAGCTTATGGCCAAAAACATTGAGCATAAAGAGAACTGGATCTGCAGCCATTCCCAGCTCTACAAACCATAGAGCCTCTCTGTAAACATGTGTTTATTTCATCTTCCTTTTAGGTAAAACACGGAGAATTTGGGGAAAGAAAGCACAGTTCAATTTATAAAGCCCAGGAGGCAAAGCAAACTCACAGCTGTTGTAAATGTTCTGACCTTAAGTCCAGATTGCAAACACTACAAAAGCTCTCTCAGCAAAAACCGTGTTTGTCAGTACAGTCTTACACACGTGTGCACCACAGTCTGCATCTGACTGATAAAACAACCCAGCAGGAACGGGTGCTCTGCTCCACAGGTATGAAAGCTGTCTTCCTCGCACCAATAATATCGATTCCAAAGCACATAAAACACATTTGACTTCTGCTGCTCAGAAGATACAGTGATCTTAGCATTTAGTTTGCCCATCCTCCCTTCTTCCTCACTTCTTGAAAAATTCATGCTATGTTTGGGAAGCGCCTCTTTTCTTGTTAAATTATTTTGTACAGATAACTAATTTTCATGCAAAGATAGAGCTGTAGAAAGATCATTGAATGTACATGTTCCAGGAAAGACCTGGATCTTCTCAGACACAGAAAGTTTTAGAGAAATGCAGAGCCAGCAACAGAACAGTAACACAAATATAGAATGCAGTGGCAGGGCTGTAACAGGGAGCTACAAGAGAGACCTGACAGAAGCAAAGCTGCTGTGACAGTCGAAAAAACGGGGGAAGCCCAAAGGAAAACTTCTTCATAACATTTGCTGTTCCCATGCCAAATCATTTCTCCAGTCCACATGTAAAGCTAATGCAAACCCAGAGGGACAACAGACACTGCAAGACCTGGAAGAACGAGCCAGTGCAAAGGAATCACGGGAGGATCAAGACCCCAGAGATGGACGTTTCCACAGCTTCACTGAGACTAGTCCAGGAACCAAGTACAGAGGTGCAAGTAGGGATACAGAGCTGGAGGAAGCAGTGAGTGGAAAGAAGGGACAGCTGTTTATTTTAGTCTTTATAAAATTTGCCCCACTTCACCTCCGCCCTCTCGAATAACAGTCAGGCACTTGGAGAACAAAGGAGCTGGCTTTTAAAAGCCGCCTGTTTATTTGAAAAACATGCACATGCAGTAAAGCAAAAATATTGGAGTCATTTGCAGCAGTAATGTCGTACAACAAAACAGTTTCTACAAATACTGATCCCCAAATGCTCACCAAAGTAACCAAACATACTAAAGCAAATATATGCAACTCAAGTACATGAGAAATCTTAAAGAATTTCTTAAAGAATTCAGGATGTGTCTACTCATACAAACTTGGAAAGCAAGCCTGCAATGTAATCACTGCAAATACTTAAGCCTTCCTACCGATTCCCATCACCCAAGTTAACTCCAAACCCAGTCTCAACCTGTACTGAGGCAAAGGGCCTCAAAAGCAGTATGGTAATAGTATCAATACCTCCTCTCTCACGGAGATTTGTGCTGGTCTGGACACTCATGTCAGTTCTGGGCTTTGGAGCAATTCACTTCCATCTTTTTTTCTAGAATTTTCTAGACTTTTCTAGAAAAAAAAGAGGAGCCTTCTGTGACCTACTGTGATGGGCATTTTCACACTCTGCTTGCAAACACAACCAAAAGCATATGTGTGGCAAGCTCGGCAGGATGCATGGCAACAATCACTGCTGCTGTCTCTGGACTCTGTTACTTCTTAGGATGTGACCCATAGCCACAAGAGCCTATGAGTAAGGTAAAGCATTTACCAAACTACCTCCCCTTGTACCTGGGACACTTTGTGCCATCTAATGGCACCCCTATGCAGTCACCATGCCAGCAGCTGCAATACAATCCTGAGGCAAATCTAACCCAAGCTTTTTCTTTTTCATAAGTTCAGAAGGTTTTATGGGGAAAAGTTCAGGGAGTATTCAGATTTACCTTTTCCTTCCCATTATAACAGTATATTGTAAAGTGTCTCTGCCACCTGTTTATTGGTGGCCTTGGCAGACCTATCTTTGAGAAGCTGCCATCTTTGCACCTCCTGGGTGACTGATTTTGGCCACAGAACCAAAGAAACAAACAATACAGGGTGTATTTTCCTAGTTACGCTAGTCTTTAGAGAACACTGCCACAGGCAAAATGGGCTGAGGACTCATCTGTCAAGAGACCAAGGGGGCAATGAGAAGAGCACCAATAAGACCACTCCCTGCTGATCCATCAGAAATTGTAGAGAAGAACATCAAAGCTTTCAGCCATGAGAGCTCCTGCACCCTAACTATAACAACTTTCCCAAATACAGCATCCCTCCATTACACCTGGTGTAAGCTATGAAAGTCAAGAGCTTTTAACAGTATGAACATCCTCACCTTGAATAATGCAGATTTTTTTTTAAAGTATCAATAATCAATAGATTTACCTAAGGTTTGTTTCCAATGTTTTATTATCTAGTACTACCCAATACTATTTTGGATATATCTCTTTAAGTCATAATTGTTTTACTGTGTCTTGCAAAAGAGCAGTGCACACCCAGTCAGCAATCCTCCTACCAAATTCAGAACAGATGTTTATAAATAATTTAAAAATCTATATTGAAGCCAAGTACACAGAGTTCACCAAGACAGCACGCTGCTATACCAGACGTGCTGCTCAAGTTATGTTTCAAGGCCGCTCCTAGCTGTGTAGAGCTTTCATTGGCTCTGATAACAGCTAACACAATCTGAGAGTCAGAAATCGCCACTCCTAGTGATTACCATCATCCTCGCATGGTTTTCCCCTATTCTTCTTTGCAAATAGTATATAGCAACAAAAAATAGGAATATTTGGTGCAGAGAGAAACATGAGGCATTGTCAGTGCTCTTTTCAGATACAGGCCTGCTCAAACAGTTAAAGTCTTCTTCATCTTGCCAGACTTTTGATATATATATTCATGACGTAACTGCACCGTCTCTGAAGTCTTGCACTGCTAGAACAAGAGCGTGAGGCATCTTTCTTGAGCAATCCAAGTCAGAAATATTCCTGACAATCAATCAGTGCTTTGAACAGCTGTGGAATAATGATGCGTTCTGTTGCATACAGAGGCATTGAGGGGAGGAGGGAGATGCAGAGGAAAAAAGTCTTTTCATCTCTCACACCACTAGCACTTAAGGAAGCATGAAATCAGGAGGATTAAAAATAAAGCTACACTCCAGTCAGTCCAGTTTCATCCACCCTTGATTTCCCAACTGTTTACTGAGTAATGAGATCGTATAATTCATGGACCTTTGCATCAAAAAACCTCCGCAAATCCCATGATTTCCAGCAAACTAGAATTTGGATACAGCAGCCAGCTGTCATTCCACCAGGACAGAACTTCAATCTGTGATCATAGTAAAACGAATGACTGTGACACTGAATGCTGATGAATCTCATCTCTCTTGCTTAGGCACACCTTTCATTGTATCAAAAGCAGCTACTACAGCAAACCATTAAATTCTAAAAACAGAAGAGTAAAACTCCATTATTTTGTTTAAAACCTATGCTACAGACAGGAAGATGGCAGGAAAATTTTAGAAGTGCACTGCTTTATGAAGTTCACATCAAGTATTTGACCAAAGAGAAGTAAACTGGGGAAATCTTACCCGAAACTCACATAAATTCTCTGCACAGTGGTGGTGTCTCACCATGAACTGCACAAAGGTGCCACAAAGAACATCCAACTGCTGCAGCAGTCCCACAGGGGAGATGCACAGGGATCTCTATGCATGCAGTCACGTCCATTTTACATTACTACAACTTCTCTCAGCTGCAGTAGGTAGAACACAACTGCCCAGCACAGCCATGGCTCTGGACGTGTCATTTACTGACGCTGTGCTCCATTATTCTTTGCTGCATGCAAAAAAATCTGATCCCTGCTTCAAAACATTCTGACGCTCAAAGTACTCTTAGGTCTTCGGAGAAAAAGTGTCCTATGAAAACACAAAATATTAGTTAGAAGGCTTCCCAAAGCTGGTTTTGCTGTTCTTGTTTAAGGACATTATTGCAGCTGCTTTTGCACAGGCAACAATAGGTGGTGGTGGCCTCTCAGGACGTGCAGAGTCCTGCCCTTTTAAAAAGCTAAACAGTCTGCCCTTCACCAAAGTTAGAAAATGTGCTTCATGCAAACGCAAGAAGAATCCATCTGGGAAAGGTTGCTGATGCAGTACCCTTATGAAAACACAGATGTGCCTTATGAAAACCACCTGCTAGCGCCAAGTACAGATACTAGAACAACAGCCACCTCAACGACAGTTCACATGCAACTTTAAATAATAGACCAGGCAAAGCAAAATCACTACTCTGAGAGAGAGAGGGGGAAAGATGTCAAGATAACATTAGGCTAGGTTACAAAACAGCGTTTCCAAACAAATGTTTTTTAACGTTTGTGTGAAGGACCTCTTCTCTATAAACACAAAACTAGAATCGCAACTTTTCTCTAAAAAAAAATCCCAGCTTTTCTGTGGAAAACCAGCTTGTAATCATGAGCAATGCATAACCAATGCAGTTTATACAGATTTTCAGACAGCAACTTTTGGAGGCCTGAGACAGCTCTCTCCCACCATAAGGTACCGACCACAAAACCCAGGGCTTCTGGGACGATGTTCAGTTACCAGAGGAAAGGGACTCTCATGTAAAAGAGGGAAACAGAGGAACACCACTCACTTGGCTATCACAGTAGATAAAAATAGATGAGAGCTTGCCATTTCTCTAGGTGTGAGGGGATGACAGCACCAATGTAGCAAGGATTATATACACTAAAATATACTATGGAGAAGGCTAAGGAAACAAGGTTAGGGCAGAAGAAAGACATTTGCTATGCTGTGTTCAATGGCCTGCCTTAGTCTAAACCTTGGAATAGCACAAGAAGTATCTCACAGCAGGCTAAAAGGTGTTTTCTACTCTTGCCTGTTACCTGTTATTTTCATAGATATATTCTGGTCCCTTTGAAATGAAGGACAATTTTGCCATGCTCTTCAAAGAAGGCAGTATTTTGTCAGGTATTTGAAAATTACATCCATGTGGAACATATGGCGCATACCTATAAAACAAAATTATACTACAGCCATTTTCCAGAGAATTTTTGACTGCAATATATTTCTTGGTGCTAATCTAAAATACGTACGGATTTCTAAGGATCTTATTGCCAGTAAAGCAGTTAATAGTGATTATGGCACTATTCCATTAACAGAGAGCTAATTTATCCAACACACACTTGGGTCACAGAGCAGTTTAAGTCAGACCAAGAAAAGTATCAAAAAGAAGAAAAAACTACTCTCATCTACCATTTACCTTTAGAAATAGAAAACAAACGTTCTCTCCTTGCAAACACTGTTTTTTCAAGTAAGATAAGTACAGACACTTTCTAAACAGTATCCAAAAAGCACAGAAAAGCTATCTTAAGCAGAAGTTGAAGTTGTAAACAAAAATAACCTGTATGGATACTAATGATGGCAATATCTTGTGTCATTACACACTTTCATCAAATACATGTGAAGCAGTGGTTCACAACAACAGTTTGAATAAAGTAGGGTCATGGCTTCTCTTTTCTGTCCTTTTTTTATTATTATTATTTAATCGGAAAAGCATTTGAAATGTTAACCTAAACATCTATGGCTATCTTTCTTCAGAATACAGTCATCTTACCACTGGCATTACAAAGTTTTAAGATAGACATACAATAATCTGAACGGGATTGGTTCAGAAAGTGCTTAAAATGCACTGTATTGAGCAACTAGTGAAAAATAAACATGTTAAAAGGAATCTGCTTGAAAAAGTAAATCAATCACATTTTGCTTTGTAAGACGGAGAACAACAATATTCTCCAACCTGCTGTTGCTTTAATTTAATTTTGATACAGCGTTTAACATCAGTTATGCATAAGATTCAAGGAATGTTTCCTACAGACGTTGCTACAAGTCACCACTCTTGTCAACAGTAGGCAATACTGCTCTAAGTTCTTGTGGTTACACACAAGCGGGTAAATTAGCTAACAGCACAGTCTATAAAACAACAAAAAAATCTCACTTACATAATAATCCTTCCTTTTACTTACCACAATGCGATTAGAAAGAGCAAAGGAGGTGGACCACAGCACAAAGGCTAATTACCAAAGCTGACCCTGCAGCAGGCTAATAAAGGCATACCCGTGATTTACTTTGCATCATTTCCAGAATGATGCTTAAAGTAGTTTTATTTTTCCGTATAACTTTCCTTTTAGATGGACATGAATGTAACATGTTGGCCTCATACCGCAGCGATCAGCTGAGGCCCTGTCTCACCTGTTCCCTCAGGTCAGCCTGACACAGCCAGCGTGTTCCTGGAAATAGGCCTCTGTTTCTCTGGGCCCGGCACAAGTATCGCCCAAACTTTCAGGGCCCAACAAAGTACTTTAAGCTTTCAAGAAGTGTCACAAGGCAACTTGCATGCCCTAGTGTCAAGTTTTTAACTTACACCACCATAATTTTACAATTTGATTAAACTTGCTGCGAATTATTTCACCCAGGCCTCAAAACGCAATCTGTGAAGGAATGCAATGTCTTCTACACACTGGTGCATGCTAAAAAGATAAGCCCATAGTAATGCATGAGACTTGCCATTGGGGTACAGAGCACTGTTTCTTAAAACCCTTCTTTCCCATCTTTAAGACTATTTACATAGCAGTTCTCAAACTACATTAGGACAAGGGAATACAAATGTGCACGAGTGGACTGAGACCAGCTGGATGCAGGCAGAAGATGCAGAGGAAACAGATCGTGGAGGAAAAGGCATGAGGCAGCTGTGCTCCATCCTGGTCTGGACTCCACTGTCCTGGACACACTGACGGCTCACAGCCCTCCTCTCCTGCTCTCATATAACACAGGGCTGATGTCCACCATGAGAGCAGTCAGCAGCCACAACCAGGTACTGGAATTGCGATGGGATACCACAGGGACAAACATTTTTGAAGCTAGCAGCACATAAAAACTAACCTTGGTTTCTGCTGGCCTACATGAATAGTTAAAGGGCATGTCAAATGCTGCAGGTGTTACGGCAGCATACAAACACCCAACACAGCTTTAAGCGAGCTGCTCGAGCATGAGGAGAGCTCTAGACACACCACTTGAAGGGTCACGTACCCTCTTTCTCAGCCAGTCACGCCATTTCCAGACCTGATACCACAGCACTCCACTGCAGACTGTGGCATTGGCATATACTCCAATGGCAGAAATCAAGAAAGACAAACATTCCTAGTTCACATAGTTACATGCTAGCATTGAAAGTGTTTCCATCAACAGCTTCTGACTGACAGCCAACAATAACATTACACTTTCCTTACTAAAGTTTAATATCTAATAGACCAAGCATTAAGATGTCCGGAAAGAAACCATAAAGGGATTTCATCAGTTCCCAGCTCCTACTTAATACCTGTTGCTATAGTCAATTTAAAGCACTCATTCCAGCTTCTATATTTCATTTTGAGAAGGAAATGAATTTACACAAAACAAGTATCCACATAGCCACAAAGTAACAAATCTCTTTTAGTCTGTAGAATAGTAAAATGTATAATAAAGACTTTTTTTAAAGCAACGTCACTCCAGGGAACAGATTTGAGGAAATTTACTCCCAGGACAACATTTTGGTGTTAAAAAAATCATTTAGTGTGTTACAGAATGACTGATGGCATTATGAAGAACATTGACTACAAGCTATTTACAGTTCAGGCAGAGCAAAAACTTGAGCATTCTGTATAACTGCACTCACTTCATAACTATCAGGGATTATTTGCACATAGGAGCTCTCTGTCAAAGATTGCATTGTGATGGGTGCCGTGCAGGCACAGAACAAAAAAACCACTCTTTGCCTTATGCTAAATAACAAGTTGCAGATGTGATGAATACGGTTTATTAAATAATGGAAACTTTAAGCAGAAAGCAGAAGTTTACTGGCTCCCATATTAACATCTTTCAACATCTGAATATTCTGCAGATTCTAAGATGCAAAAGCAACGCTCATCTGCCATTGTAAATTAAATTAGAAGAAGTAATGAGCAAGTCAAGTTTGTATGATAATCTAGAAACAACCAACTAACCCCCTAGCTCTGCCCTTTGCTCGCAGCTTTTCAATTTTGGGGACTCTTAAAAAACAAAGTTTAACATTTTTGGCTGCAACTGTGATTGTACACTTCAATCCAATTGAAACTTTTATGCAGGAAGTTTTTATTTTCAAAATACCTAAGAGACCCAAGGAGCTCTGGCAACGTGGGTGCCTGTTGGAGGCAATCACAGGGTGTGTGTGTGTGTGTCCAGAGAGGGTGAAAGGCTTCTCCTACTACAATTCAGAAGGGGTATAAGGAGCAGGAATAGAAAGAGCAGGTCCTTATCCCCACTGACAGCTTCAGTCCTTCCAATCTCTATCAAGGTTACTTTAAGCCTTCACATACTTCATATTTGCCTCAAAGTCATTACATTTAGACTGTTTTGGTCAAGGCTAGAAAGTTGGTTCTCATGTCAGAGCCTTCACTGAAAACATAAAATCACTTCCCCTTTCCATGTGAAATGCTTTTGCTGACCTCAGCTGTGGCAACAAGGCACAAGGAACAAAAGGCCTAATGCCTTTGGGGTCGAATACCACAAGACTGGTCTCTGCCTCCCCATCCCAGCAGTTCCACAGCCACAGGCTGAGCTGAAGGCATTATTTAACAGTCTCTTTTCATATTACCTCCTGAATTTCCACTCTCACCTTCGTACAAACATTTACATTTCAGCACCAGCTTTGTTTCTCCCACGTGCAGGAGGCTGTCCACCTTGCTCATCCCACCCTTCTCTCCAAGATGCACTCCCGGCTGGCCCATGCTGACCGTGTGGAAGGTCTTCCTGTTTATCACACCCTATCTGATAGAGTTACATGGTAGGTGCTGTTTAATGCTATAATGATACGTGCACTGTTACGCGCTGCTTAATGCTACCCATCAGGGAAGAAACATGAAGACAGATGTGGCACAAAGTTCCTCACCAAGGAGGATCTGGTGAGAGGGATGATTTCACCTCTGTCAGTTCAGTCTGTGGCCTCTCTTCCCCAGCTGCTAAGAAATGCTCATTTTGTCTACAGGAGACCCTACCAAGTCCACTAAATAACTGCAAATTGGCAGCCAAATGCTATAGGAAGAAACAAGTATGTCACTGACTGGACAATTACATACATCGCCAAGTTAAACTTCTAAATGCTTTCAATCCTCACTAAACTCTGCAAGACTGAACCAAAAGGGTTCTATGGACTGGATAACTTAATATCACTACCAAATTGTTAATACTTACCAATTGTATAGTGTTTTATTTCTAGAGCACATAATGGCAATTCATTTAACGAGTAAATAGTAAGAATGTAATAGTTGGAAAGTAATAGTAAGAATGTAACCAGTAAATAGTAAGAAAACAATACAGAAGAGAATAAAAATCAAGTAGTATCTCCAACACTAAAGCAACACTAAGCAATGAAAGGCTAGACTTAGCTTACTTCTGTGCTGCAACTCTTCTTACAATATGCCAGTTCTCTATTAAAATCTGTTCCATTCACAGCTGTGCAATAAATCAGAACAATATTATCCAATCTGGTTTTTAACGAAATTATGGACAAAACGCTTTGAGTTAAAGGTAAGATACCTTGAAAAACCCGTAAATTACTTTCCACCTTTCCCTTTTTATATTTAAGACTAGCAGGTTTGGTTTTTAAATTTTAATCAGCACTCTCTGGTATCTTGTCTTGCAAAAAATCCATAGAGAAATAAGAATATGAGAGTACAAAATATGCTACTGTCCTCCCGGCTAAATGACTGGGCTAGTTTTCAGGCTGGGTAACTTTTCGAGAATCATTTTCTCTACTACATGAAAGAGTTATTTATCACTGAAATCAATGCAGTTAGACTTCAACATGAAGAACTCTGGCTATAAAGAAAGGCAGCATCAAATCAGAGACTTTCCCTCAGACCTCACCACATTTCAAATAATTTCTGCCTGCAGCGCTATAGCATTTCTCTAACAGGAGGAGTAAATTACCAGCCACTGAAATTTGGGTTGCTTGCTCTTTCGCTTTCTTTTCCACCCCGGATTTCCAAAGTCTGCAAAGTTTTGATGATGTATTATACCCAAACAACACCAGAACGTTGTGCTACGGCATCTTCTTGTTTGTGGGAGTTGTCTTCAAGCCCTATCATTTGGCTTTGGGGATTACTATTGGAGCCGAGCAAGCCGGGGAGGGAGCGGAGCTGAGCGGCGATGGGAATATCCGGCTCTGCCTCCCGCTGGAAAAAACAGCAACAGAAGGGAGGGGAAGATTCCCTTACACTGGATGATGACAATTGTCCTATTTTGGGGAGCTCAGGAAGAGGGAAGTCAGCCTAACAGCTCCAGGGGGTGACTTTTCCAAGAAAACGTTTCAAGCTATTCAGCGACCCCGAGAGGAAAGTCTTGCCGCTCCGTACTGTTAAGCTCTCTGGTGCCTGCTCTCCCCTCCTCAGGCC
>NW_010183735.1:0-360 GCF_000695765.1 Mesitornis unicolor
GGGCAGGGGCTGTTCCCATCCCTTCCTGACATGGCCCCCAGCGCATTCCCAGCCCTGTGGTTCCCGTGGGACAGGGATGGTTCGGACACTCGTACCCTGGGCTCTTGGATGTGCCCTGCACAGGAGATGCTCAGTGCTCCTGGTCTGCACAGCAGGGTTCAAGGGGTGCAAATCCCATTTCAACCCCAAACAACTGACCCTGTCCTGTGAACATACCCCACGGCAAGAACGTCACATCCGCAGCGGAGCCGTCCCTCATATATGGTCATGAATGGAGCTGGAGATGTTCATTGGAGGGCTGGGCTGTGTCGGAGCAGAGATAGCTCCCGATAACGTCTAAAAAGGGGCTGCAGGTTCGAT
>NW_010183735.1:496-1872 GCF_000695765.1 Mesitornis unicolor
CCTCTCGGGTGCTGAAGCTGCTTCTCTGGGTACAGCTGTGCAGGGGTAAGTGTTGGCTCCCTTCACCCACAGCCCAGGGCCAGCAGGTACCAGTTGGGTCATGGGGATCCTCTGAGAATGGGGTTCCTTTGCAGGTGCCACTGAGGCAAGGGGCAGCAGGTGCTCAAGTCCCCGTGCCCTTCCTTGTGCCTCCCTGAGTGGGAGAGAGTTTCTCCATTTCCAGGCCACTGGTGTTTATGCTAGCCCATGCCTGGCTGGAGTTAGAGACACTCCCATCCTTGGATACCCTTTCGGGACCTCTTGTTCCCCCTGAGCTGGTGGTGGCCCAGCTGCTGACGGTGGCACTCAGCTGTCACCAGGGTATTCCCAACCTCCAGGGTGCCTCAGAGTGCTTGTGGGCTGCTCTTTGCTCCCGGGTTCTGGAGAACCCTGGTCCCAGGAGAGCAGTTTGTGTCCACAGAGAAAAGGGGACCAGGGAATCTGCACCTGCAGGCTAAAAAGAGGTGCTCTCCTGGGAGCCCCACCTCTGGAGGTGTAGGTGGGATGGGGTGGTTCCAGGGGCAGGCAGTGGGCAAGGGAGAACTGGGGGCCTTGGAGGACAGAGCTGTTTAGGGTGGGCTGGGGAGAAGTGGACAATCTGTGCAAGATGGGCATGGTGTGCAGGTGGACATGGCCAAAGGCACAGGGGTTGTTAGGGTGGAAAGAGGTGCCGAAGAGTGTGGGGCAGTGAATGGCCCAGCAGGGCCAGAGCTGGAGCTGGAATCCCCAGCCCAATGCAACCCGTTGTTACACAAGGGACCCAGGGAAGGCTGACACTCTAGTGCCTCTGACTTGGTGGGGCAGGGGTGGTTCCAGACCTGCAGTTCTTGGGCTGAGCACTCTCCTGACCGGTCTTGTGTCACTGTTTGAAGGTGGTGTGGAGGTGAGGCTGGCGGATGGCAGTGAACGCTGTGCTGGCAGAGTGGAGGTGAAATACCAAGGTCGGGGGGGAACTGTGTGTGATGACTCCTGGGACGTGAATGATGCTGCAGTGGTTTGTAAGCAGCTGGGCTGTGGCTCTGCCGTTAGACATCCTCAGTCTGGGCACCTTGTCTGGCCCCATTTGGATGAATAATGTTGGCTGTAGTGGAACCGAGTCTGCACTCTCTGACTGCAAACACAGAGGATGGGGTGAACATTACTGTGATCACAGCGAGGATGCTGGAGTGATGTGTTCAGGTAAGGGGTCAGGCTGTTCCCCACCTTTCAGGGTTGGGATGGGGACAGAGACTTGGCTATGCCCTCAGGGAGGACAGCAGAGCCGTGCCCAGTAATGCTGTTCAAACTGCTGAGCTGAGACTGTCATTGCTGATGTCCCCAGTCCCTGGGGAAAGCCC
>NW_010183736.1:0-3048 GCF_000695765.1 Mesitornis unicolor
AGCCCCTCGCCGGGAAGCCGTCACTTCACCTGCCCACTTCTGTCTTGAACGTCTCCCTCCGAGCGCCGGGAGGCGGCTGTGCAGGTCCGGCCCTAGGAGGGGATGCTGATGGCTTCAGCTTTGCTGTGCCAGGAGCCCGCTGTACCACGGGGAGCGAGAAAGGGATGCTCGTGCCTGTTGCTGCCCGCAGTAATTTAAACCAGAGCTTCAGGTAGTCTCAATTAAGTGAATTAAACAACCCCTGCTGCACTCTCCATGGTGACTGATCCCTGTGACTCAGCCTCAAGCCTCAGGCACGCTTCTGGACCAAACCAACTCTAAACACTTAAATGAGGGAACAAAAAGCCTCCAAGCGGAGCCCCGCACCTGCCTGTGCTTTTGACTCACAATCTCAGAGCTGCTTTTACAAGCAGACGCGATGCCTAGCACTAACAGGCAGCACCCTCACAACCCTCAAAGCCCCATTTCCCCTGCACCATCACGGGTGCAAGCCAGGCACCGCTGGGTGCTGGGGCTGGGACACAGGCAGCTGGATTTGGTGGAGCCTTTCCCACGGCGACCTGCAGCCCTGCTCCCATTGACATGAACAGTGGGGTACCCCCAGCTTCCCGCTGCCTCTGATGCCTGGCCTCATCCTGCTGCTGAGGGCTAACACAGGCTTGTTCTCAGGCTGCCCTCTGTTAGCCAAACCTACCCTTAAAATAAGGGTTGGGAACCATTAGCAACACGTTACCCTGCTCACAGTGCCTGCGGCTGCTCTGCTGGGCTGGGTCCTCAGCACAACCTAGGGCTCCTGCTGGCCTGGAGGCCTTGCTATGTTGGTAATGCCTGGGAAAGTGGGGTGGAGCAGGATTTTCTGTAATAAAATCACTTTAATAAACGCTACAGATACTGCAGGTCATACAATTTTGCTACTTAAATAACTCTTTTCACTTTACACATTTGCTTCTGCTAAGCCAGGGCAGAGCTGTTACAGCTGAGGCACAGCAGCAGCAGCCTCGGCTCTCACAGGCAGAGCCGCAGCAGGTACCCGCTCTTCTGACTTCTCAGAGTGAGCTAAGGGAAGGACTGCATCTCCAAGGGCCTTGCCTCATTTACACTTCTCAGTCTAATAAAACATCACAGATCTCCAGTAATGCTCATCCCCAAAATAATAACACCAACTTCATGACAAAACACACATCCAGTCCTCACAGCTTCAAATGTATATGCTTTTTTTCTCCAAAGTTTTTCCACTTCTTAGCCCCTTTCTTACTTTTTTTTTTCAAATAAAGTGCATTATTTAAAAAAATTGTTTTCTAATTAATTACTCCTTCCATATTTGAAGTACAGTCTTTTATGAATACATAGTAACATTTCCTGGCTTTATCACAATTACTGCTCTGTCGTTCTAAAGTACTCCAGAGACCATTACAAGCCTCAGTGACATCTAGATTTTATATTTGACTATCTCATTTGGTTGAAAAGTGTGTAAAGAGCAAGGAGGCTATTTCATTCTCTCCTGACTACATAACTTTGATAGCAATCAAGGTCAAATGTAAATAGCTCTTTCTTACAAACTGCTTTCTCACAACAGGCACCATCCATTATCCTACTGCGCTGGAGAGAAGAGAACGTGCCTTTAGTCACCAAGAAAACAGACTTGGGAAGGCTCTGGTAACTCAGGAATTGGTGGCATTTGTGAAACCAGCCTCAGTCGCTGCTGCGTGTTACCCACCGTCTCCTATCACCTGTGTTACAACAGTCGGTAGTGCCCCGTCCTCATAGAGGCTGTATGACATATGCAAAAGCGCACTCTAAATAACAGCAAGACAGGACAAGCAGATGCACAACACAGGTCGGGAGGACAAAGCTGACAATCACAGGAACCCAAATTATATTATCTGGAGACTTCACGTTCCCTCTCTCTTACAGAGAAGCAAAGAGAACGTATTCATAATTTACTATTAATTACAATGCCACTTGTCATGGGCTCCACAAGATGGTCCAGGGAGATGGTCCTTAAGAAAATAATGCTCCTGCAATGCTCCTGCAGTTATGTTCAGTAAATCAAAGGCAAAAGATTTCACTTCTTATCCTACTGCAGCATGGAAATTGAGGATTCTGCATAAATCAAAACCAGCCCTGAAGCTCTGTATCCTGTTAACAACAAGTGGCCTAAAGCCATCGATGACTGGTACAATCACTGTGCTGACAAGTTCAAAGAAACCTTCCTGCCAATACTGTATGAATGATTTTCATACCATATTTCCAGTGCTTGAATCAACCGCCTGATTGTGTCGTGGCTCTGGGACATCTCAGTGATAGTGACGGCTGAGGTGGAAGATTACACCTCATTTGTCACACGACCAAACACGGGTAGGCATGAAGGGCTCTCAACAGACCACAGAGTCTGTCACTTTTCAACACATGAGGTAAAACGCCCCAGGAGAACATGAAGCATATCCTGTGCACTCCAGGACAGTCCTGGCTCTGAAGAGTGAACACCCTGAGAGACACTGTCAGTCAGGGAGGTGCACCCAGAGCCCCTTCCCTGCTCCACTCTCGGTCAAAGAGCTGCACACAACCAGCCACGTCCTAATAAATCTTCTAAGTTAAAGCAGCTGTCATGACATGTAGCAGGTAACACAAAGCAGCAGGGACATGCAATCAGATGACACATGCCACTCAATCATAGCTCCCTTCCCTCCTTCTGTGCACGTGTTCAGGGGCTGCAGTGCGACAAATGCGCCCTGCTGCTGGAGTAAACACAACAGGGAGCTGCAGACACTGCTGGAGACCGGGCTGCTGCTGTGCACAGTTACACATCGCGCGTTTCGTCCCCCTCACAGCTGCAGTTCTGCCCCGTGGCATATTGCTGCGCGAAGTGGGCTTTGACAGCACGTACTGTACACTGCGGGTGGGCAAGAGCTGCCTGGGGTGCCGCTCTTCGGATCTGTGTCCTGGCCACTCGTATCACCTGCATCTGACTTGGCACTTGGTGGGTGCACAGTCAACGCAGGCACTTCACGAGGAGAGCAGGCTGGCGAGCCGCCAGCGGCAGCCAGG
>NW_010183736.1:3079-23427 GCF_000695765.1 Mesitornis unicolor
CAGGAATGAGCTGCTCGTCCCAGAACCATCACACGTGTATGGGAAATAACTTCAGTCCACCCACACAAAGCTTCCCCTGAGCACAGCTCCAAATTCACCTTCACTCCCGCAGCCATGCTGCAGAGGTACCGACCCTACGGTCTGCTCCAATTTCTGCTACTCTGTTCCTTTCTGATTTGTACTGCCTTTTGCTACAAAAATGTGTGCCTTATTTAAACAAAGCAGTTTAATTCCTCTTCCTTATATAGAAAGACCTGTATTAAAGTGGGACTGTCTCAGAAAACAGGCATATAATCTGGAAGATAGCCCATCCATTCAAAGATGCAGAAAAGGATTTGGGCTACTTTGTGTGATTTGAACATACTCTTGGAAAGACAAAGCTGATAGCAAAGGACTTGCTTACCTAATCTTTTGATAGATGATTTTTATTTAACTAAAGGATTAAGTTATATTGAAATTTATACGTAAAGACTGTTGAAAATAAGAGAACATGACAATGCAAAAAGACTGGGTTTTAATTCATGCAAACAGGTAGCTACATGAAATTCATCACAAAAGCTTGGCCAACTCTTCAGTAGAGGAGAAAATAATTCCCAGCTTTTTCTCTGGTTTTTTTTTTTTTCTGTACTTTCGTTCACAATAGATGCATATTAAAATGATTTTATAATGTGACAGGAACTAGGTGTGTGCAAAACCACAAGGTGAGAGAACAGTCTTTGGTAATGTTACACGGTACTCAAGGTGAAGATACAAGGGAAATACTTTGTGGATTTGGCTTGACAGGCTGACGTGACTCATACTACAGAGATGTAATATATGGGATGCGTTAAGTTCCACTGAAATAAAAGGTTGTAAATCTCTGCAGTTTTAAATACTGCGATTACTACTAATGTGGAAAAAAAAGAGTATCACGGGCGGGCAAGTCTAATCGTAAAAGTGTTAATTTTGCCAAAGAGATTATCAGCCACAATTGAAAAAAAAAACAAAAAAACAAAAAAACAAAAAAAACCAAAAAAACAAAAACTAGGAAAACCTTTAGGGGATTTACATTCAGATGAGCTCACCCCACAGCTTCTCAGTTGTGGAGCATGAAGTACAGGAGTATTTGCTGGTTCTGTGACAGTAGTTCTTATTGTGGCAACTAGAATCAACCCATTAAAGGCCAAATTAAAGCAACATTTCCTTATTACTATTTTAACCACTACAACTGTCACTGGTACTGAAACAATAACTGAAAATCAGATGTATTTTCTAGCAAGGAATAGTCCATGCTAACATGCACTATAGTACGAGATGTATGTGTGCAGAGTAGGTCCTGGCAATAAATATTTTCCTGCCTCAAAAATCAAAATTCACAGTGCAGCACATCACACTAGTGCTGCTGGCTGCAACTTCTTCAAGGTCAGAATGGGCATAGTTTGCCTTGAAATTCCAATAGGAGAAATGCTTATTTTGCACGTGCATCTTCCCAAAGTGAAGATGCACAGGAAATACAGAAAGGGAAACTCTCCTGCTACTCTCAGCGTCTGGAGGCGGCGCAGAGCCTTAGCTGTTAGGTAGCTGCTCAGCCCCACCTCAGGAGTCACCCGAGGGTGCTCTGTCAGAACCAGCTTATCACACAGCTGCAATACTGTGAAGCACCTAATAAACTCAATACACGTACTCTGCTACGCAAGAACAGTGGGACTGTTGTACTCTCTTTATCCCAAAACAACCATGAAAAATAAGCTAAAAGAAAAAATAAAAAAATAAGAATAAGCTAAAATAGGCTATGTTAAACTTGAGAATTTTATAACGAAACAGAATATGCTAGGAGCAAGGGAAGCACTTTTGACTACAAATAATTTGCAGAGAAAGTGTGTGTACCTCTGTGTTTGAGTTGTTACAAAAAAAAACCAAAACAAAACCCAAACAAAAAAACCAAACAAAAACCACAAAAAAAGAAAAACAAAACCCCAAGCATTATCCTGTCTAATATACCAGATAGAGTGCTGACTGACTTACACATACAAGATAGATGGGGTTCACACTTGATTTGCCTCTTCTGAAGGTGTGATAGAAGGGGAACTTTTCACTGTACATGAAATACTGTTGCCTTCTCAGACCATCACATTATTAGTCACATATATAGTTCTAACATTATAGATAACTTGAGCTTCTGGTTGCTGTTCTGCACTTACATTTTGAATGATGCCCTACAATACTTCAATTTTATATCTTTTTGTTAATGTCTATGTATTTTCTAAATGCATTTATGTCTAACATTAGTTCTTTCTGCTCAAAATAAACACCACTTACAAAAAAGGTCGTTTATATATACTTATGTAAAAGGCTACAGTAGTTACATTATAAAGATAACATTGCTCTTTTTAATTAGAAGCCACACAAAACACAACAATTTTATGGTAAAAGATAATAAACTATTTTTTTGTTAAAAGAGGTCCTACTTTAAGACCTTGATAGCTAATGGGTTTGGTTAACACAAAACATTACAATACTGATGCTACAGGGGGGAAAAAAGTTCTTAAAATTTTAGAAATAGAACTCTGGTTTCAAATAAGGCACCTGCACCTATTCTTCAATGTCAGTGCTCTGGCTTTTTCCTAATATCTAGGTGATATGGTCATGTTTGTATAGACATTACTAGTAATCATCGCTCAGTAAAGCCTTGTCTTATATTACCTAAAGTCCCGAGCAGCTCAGCCGTAGTCCTGTATTTAGGCCATCTTGTAATTGCGTGAGACTTTTGTGCACTGGGAACTGCTGGAATCGACCATCCGGCCCTTTCAATGCTATTTGAGCCTCTTGTCACATCCTCAGATATCATACAGATGCCTTTTCCTTTTTACTTTTGGGCAACTGTCAGGAATAATCTTGGAAGAGAACGCAACTTGGGGAACTAACTATGCACAGAGTCAACACAGCAACAGAGACAGAAGGAGGGGACTTCACAGAAGGGCTTTGGAGAAGGAAATGGGGGCAGTGTCCATTAGACAACTCCATTTGTGTTGGTTATACTGTGAAAATCCTAATTGTAGACTATCAAGGTAGCTTAGTACAAGTTAGAATGGTGCTGTTCTCTCTTCTGGGGTAGCAAGAGTGTCAGCAAATAGCTTTGGTTGTACAACAGGCACCAGTGATTCAGGAGCTGGAGATAAAAATGAGAAGTTGTACACTTAACATCCAGCTTACCTTACTGTAAAGTTAAATATTCCATCAAAAGAAAAGCACTACTTTTAACGTATCACTGTCAGTTATGTCCTTCTGGCCCACCCTCCTTGCTCACAAGCTGAATATTTCTTATGCTAAACATCTTGTTAACCCCTAATCACCCAGTTACTTCTGCACTTGATTGCATGTGTAATTACCTTTTGTCAGGTACAATTTGCCTGATAAACATGTCAGAACACTTGCTGCTTAGTCTGTTGAAACAGATAAATGCTGTCTTTCCACAGCCTTGGGGCATAATTAACAGGGAAAAAAAAGGCAGTTATAAAAACACACAGAAGCTGATTCAGTGAGGCAGGAGTTCACAGCACGCAGCCAGCCAAGGCCCATTGCCCGGCCGCTACGCTTGCCTGAGCGCTTATTGAGCTCCAGCCTGCTGTGACAGGGCAACAGGGGCAGCCCTCAAAAACTGACATTTAAAGTAGGTTTCCACGTGAACTTCAAAAAAAGAGTGGGATGATCCCTGTCTGAAAAAAAAAACCCAACAACCAAAACCCGAACCAAACCCAAACCGAAGTGAAGCAGCAGATAATGATATTGGTAGAGTCCCTGTCAACGTTACGTGTCACACGCTCAAGTAGACTCTCTGGGATGGGACCAGGAATAAAAAAAAAAAAAGAAGGCAAAGAAAAAAATATCATAGGAAAAGCAAAAAGGGCAAGATTAAAAAAAAAAAATGCTTTGTGGCATTCTTGGGCTCAGTTGCTTCTGATTTCTGCCCTATGGTGTTTGCAGGTTATGTACCCACGGACTATGGGGAGTGCAAGAAAAGAAATCCTTACCTGACCTCTGGATAACCCAAACAGGAGATTAGCCCATTTCCAAGCAAAGCAGGTTGTCACACTGTTAGGCCAATTGCTTCTATTGACACTTTGCATAAACATCTTACACAGGGTGATCAGAAAGGACTGTTATGCCATTAACGCTCTTTTTATTTTTTTATACCTAAGCCTTACAGAATAAAGGCCTTTCTGAGTAAGGGATAACAAAAGGGTCAAAAGGTCACAAACATTCTTTTAAGTAGGTAAAAATCAGGGAAGTTTAGATTCATTGAAAAGTGCAAATTGGGACTTTTTTGCATCTTGCCACATTCCAGCACGCTCAGCGTTTTCTAATTTTACTTCTAGCAAATTCATTGATCTACTTAATTGTGCATTTTTACTTTTACTTTTAAGCAAAAAAATGTACAATCTTAATTTTAGGAAATAGCAAGCTGTCTAATCTTCTCAACTAATCAGTGATCTAAACAGATTTAGACATTACCATTAAAATCCTCATGGAGAACAGTGTGAAAACATAGATTCTTTTCTTGAAGTGGTTCAAACTAACAGTCTCTTACACAGAGTTTTCACCTACAATTTACACAGCATGTGGTTTGCACTGTGTACAGCAAAATATTCTATATTTTCCTTTGTTTTGTTTTTGCTTTGATCAGAGATGGAAACAATCTCCCTTTAATAGTATAAAGGACACCTGCTGGGCATCGCAGACTACAGCTAATTGGTAAATTCTTTGAAATTTAGATATAATGGATTTTGACCTCTCTAATTAAAAAAATCCCAAAGCCTAGAACGCTGTGAACTCTTCTGGGAAATGAACAGTGCCATATACAACTGCAAGCTATGCCAAATCTTTTCTTAGAACAGAAATAACTTTACAATTTTTGCCTTGAGGAAGTGTGGCTTTTCACCTAGCAAAAAACCATCATGACTGTTGTTAGCTATGTATCATTTAAGTCATTAAGATAAAAGAATAGCAAATGTATTAATATTTCAATTATTACTA
Source organism: Mesitornis unicolor (assembly GCF_000695765.1). Classification (NCBI taxonomy): domain Eukaryota; kingdom Metazoa; phylum Chordata; class Aves; order Mesitornithiformes; family Mesitornithidae; genus Mesitornis; species Mesitornis unicolor. The sequence goes on from NW_010183736.1 coordinate 8,093, forward strand.
TTCGTCTTGGGATTTGGAGCTGAAAAGCTCCACTGATGAAGAGGACTTTTTCATTTTAAACACAGGAAATTCACAAAAGCCACTCACAAACATCCCACTCCTTAACATTTCCCACCCCAGGGAGCTCCCACTGTAAGTATATACACCTCTTATCCAGGAGAACAAATGGGCTTGCTGACCAAAGAGGAAGCCTGTCAACCAGAATCACTGTTTTTTTCATCATTTCTGACATAACATCAACCTTTCAGTGGAGCCATAATCTCATCAGTTGTGAACTCTGAGCCAACACTGTCTCCCTTATGTTCTGTCCAGCAGAATGGGGCCATGGGCATGAGTGGGACTCGTGGGCACTGCAGTAACATAGCTACACAACACGGCTTTCTCTTCACTCTCTGCTTATGTTTCACACACAAGTACATGTGATATACATTACACAAGCATACACTTATTTCCAACGAATTTACCAAAAAACCAGCACAAACAAGAAGATAATATCCCCATCAGTACACCAAATGTTATCTCCCTGATTATTAAAGCATGCACACCATGAAAGCACTTACTAGATTGGAACTAAAGCGTGAAGGACCAGAATCAGAACTGGACAAAGACAAGTCTTGTTCACTCTAAACATTTCCTGGTCTCAAAGGAACAACAGAAGTATTTAAAATATAGGTATCTAAGTCCAGCTTAAAAAAGTCCAAGAAAAAAACCACAGTTTGCTAACCGTAGAAAAACATGGCACCAACCAAATGCAATTATCACTTAATCAGCTGGTGTTCGTCACTGCTGACAAATATCTTGTTAGTCTGGTTAGCAAGTCTGCCTGCCACTTGCCAAAATATTTTGTTTTATTTACTCCTGGTGACTTATTTTGTGAAAGTGGTGAATTTTAAAATCCCCCCTACTGATCACATAACTGAAATAACACACATTGGTCTTGTATTTCAAAGTGTAATCTGATCTCTTACTCTGTGAATGTCTCCCTATAGTTTATGCTACCCTTTTTCTGGAGTGGTACAACAAATGCATTTTCAAAGTGATGTTATGGGGACTTAGCTATGCAATTCCCATTAGTGTCAATGGGGGTCGCAGGCTAAATTCCTAGGCAACGCTTTGAAAATTGAGCCCTGGATTTTCAAAGGAAGGATAGTTTTGTGTTAGAAGGGCAGCGTCTTTCAGTCTTTAAGCCACTGCACTAAAATGTGGTTTTGTTTTGTGCTTTTTTAATGTGTTGGCTTGGGTTTTTTTATACACTATGCATTTAGAAATTGTGCCTATATTGGGGACATTTAAATGTTCACAAGAATGAAACCATTTTATATTTAAATGCTTCCATCTGTTTCAAATTTGTAAGTGAAAATCCTATCTGTCACTATCTTGAATGCTGGGATACAATCTTTAGCACATTAGTAAGTGTATAATGTATAAACTCAGAGGTTATGACAGTTGAACCACTGGCAATTGTTATGCTAAGAAAAAGCCCAGAAGTTACTCGTGTTCAATTATGTCCTTTATAGCCTAAATTCTCTGAAAAGGAAGAATCCTTTTCTAAAATCTGGACCTTGAGGTATACTATGAGATGCCTAGTCTTGTTATATTAATGAGGAAGCCCAAATACATTTTTCATTCTTTGCCACTTCAAATGAACTTAGGCCTGCCTAACAAATAAACCTCTTGCTGTTGAAGTCATGTGAACAAGCTTGTTGCTGTTAGCATAATCAAAAAAGCACTCACAATGTATATTTTTTACAAACCCCATTAAAACTTCAAGCAGCCCAAGATGTAACATCTGAAGAAAGTCACTGAAGAACGTATAAACAGCTAGGCCCTATGCAATGCACAGTATAGCAGCAAGTAATACCTCTTCAAAGAAGATCTGTTTAATTACAGTGCAAATGTTTATTATGAAGTGTGTTCTTCATCATTAAAGAATAAGCTGGACTAGTAGCAAAAGAACTGTCTTTTGAGTCTAGGAACAGGGAAGAGTTTGAAAAGCAGGAGCCTGGCAGGCAGTCAGGCTCCAGAGGGCACAGGCTCGGGCCAAATTGCTCCTGTCAAGCCCGTTAGCCCGTACATGAAGTCCCTTTAGACAAAGCATAAAACTATGTCAATGGTAAAATTTGTGTGGATTAAAAATTGTGTATTATGCAATGGTCAGGTCATTCACCATTTTTTTTGTTTTTGAGCTTCTGACGCAGAGGCATACACGCTCAAACAGCACGCAGGGTGACAAGTGCAGCATCCCACAACAGGACATCTGCCTCTAAACTGAACGAGAATGAAAATACAATTCAAGTTTTTAAAACTATGAAGCAATCAATATAGCATAGTTAAATTTAAGCTGTCATTTTCATTTTGTTTCTGATTTTGGTTTGTTAGTTTTATTCTCTTTTAAACACAGGCTTGCAAGTAGCACTTAAATTTTCAAATTTACCAAAACCATTAGTAACTGAAGAGGTATTTTTTACAGTTAAGTTTAAATAAACTCATATTTTCTAGACGTAGTTTTTTCCAATTGCACAAGACTTGCAAGAGGCTGGCTTTAAAGTACCTGCTTGTCTACAAAACAATGCAATAAATGGCATGTGATGCGGCACTGTACTTTACAGTATGGTACTTGGGGATTAAAACTGTATAAAAAGAGTCAGGCTGGTGTACCCTGGAACTAAACATCCATAGTGGTCTGCTCAAGTATAATTACAACTCCAAGTTCAAACTTCACCTTAAATATTTCTAGGCCTGAAGGAAGCCTAGAAGCACGGGCCTGGCATATGAATGCAATCTGATGCCTACAGAAAACATGGCACAGCTCCACAGCATCAGGCTTGTGCTCACAGAGTCAGCAAAGACGCCACTTCAGTCCCTTGTGTGAAGTTGCAACTCAGAACTGACCCAGGAAGCTGCCAACCTGGCCACTAGGAATTAGCAATTTGGTGGTAGAATGAGATATTTCCTTTTTCTAGCTTTCCAGTAATTTCTTGTCATATTCTGACTTGGATCAAAACACGAGAGGAAATTACATCTAAGAAAAACACTGAAATGACATTGTTACAGAGACAGAGGCTTCCAATCTAACAGGAGGATATACATCGGGTCTTATAAGGTTTATGAGCATCTGTTGAATCTACAGCATTTGGTCTCCACAGAGGTCAGTGAACTCCAGTGTGCACTATGAAATGCATCATCTCCACTGAGCAAACCTGGGGTAGGGGGAGCAGATAAGGGAAAATAGTTTGTTTCAATGCAACAGCCTAATTATTTTTTTTAATCTATAACTTTTGGGTTTAGTTTGGTTTATTTTTAAGATTTGTGCAGTTCTCAAAAAACTGCAGATCTAAAATAAAAAAATCAGTCTCAGTGCTCCAGATTCTTCTTACATGGCCATTTTACATACAAGGCATTTCTCTGAAAAACCTCTGCAAGAAGCAGATACAAACACAGCAACTGTTAAATAAAGTAGCTCAGCTGATCTTGGGTGCTGAGTTAGAACACATGGAAAGACACTGAACTCTATGAAATAATAAGCCATAAACCAGCATAATTTTGTTTGCATCCAGAAACAAAAATCCAATGCAACCCATCAGACACAAACAGTTAAGAGATGTACTCATCATGAGTTTACTGTAAACAGATAGCGATTTCTTCTGAAGTAGTGCATTCAGGGTATGGCTGCATAACCACCCTTCACAGCAGATGAAGTTACATCCCTTAGGGAAAGCTATACTAGACCTGGGAACCACTGGACAAGGAATTCCACAATCAGTAGCTCAGGAATGTAAATATAGACAAGTTAAAAGCAAAGCCAAAATCACTAGACAAAAGTTTCATACTCTTTCCTATGCAGCCTTTTTTACTTCCACATCTGTATCTATCAAATGACGCTAAAAACGTCTCAGCAAGTACTGCAGCCCATACAAAACTGTGGTACTTGCTTTTGTGTTTCTTGTCTAGGTAACTCGGTTTAGCACAGGCTTCTCAGACCAGTAAGTTGCAGTAGCAAGAAACCTGGATAACTCAGAATTTTTTTTTGTTGGCTTTTCGCAAAAGATCTTTCTTCTCCTGCTGCTATGTTTGCAAACATGTTAGGAGAAACCCTTTCTGTTTAATGTCAATAGTCCACTACTACTTCTTTTCTAAGAAACGCATCTTCAAGAAATTTTCTCCTTAGAATTCGATCTTTTTCCTTACAATATGCCTTCTCTCATCACTTCTCAGATGATATTTTCTTAAAATGTTTCATCTGAAAAAATATTTTCACAATTGCTCTGGAAGAGAGAAAAATCCCAAACCATGTAATAGGTAATTTGCAATAACTACTTTTCATATCTTAGCTCCAATAGATCTCAACATACGTGGAACTTTTGCTGAGTAATGACGGCACAATTCCGCCTCTAGTGCCTCCTGCAATTTGAAAACCTCTTCCTCTGACTTTACCTGCCACTTTGAAATGTTAGCCCTTTCTGGTGAGTAATCCTGTGCTAGATTCTTTTGCTTCTTAAACGAACATTATTCTCACCGTTTACTGACTGACCACATCTATTATCACATGTAAGCAGTGTTAATCCTCTAGTAATTAACACCCTTATTAAAGTAATTTTAACTCAAAGAAGTCTAAATCGCATTATTGGTTTTATTTAATTAAGCTATGGGGACCGTTTTACACTGTCATTTGAGTTTTCAGCTTGTGCCTTTTCAATCTACCAGTTACGCACCTTCCACCCCCCACACCCCGGTTACCTGTGTATTTCTGTCTAGGAATTATTATACACTACTCTGTTTTACTGTGAACTTTTTAAACTATCCTCTACGCCAATGGGTGCAAGACTTAGACACTACACTGAACATACTACCATTCCCCAAACTATCATTTGGATGTGCACTTCAATGATATTATCAAATCTGTACTTCCACAGGGCTTAATATCTTGTTAGTGTTAAAATGAAAGGGCCACTGTTCATGTCCTTCTCATACACCCCAAGCAAGGGCAAAGATTTTTATTTAAGCTTTAGACTGGCAAAGCCAAAGAAGAATCTGAATGCACTGAGTTTTGCCACTTGCTAAGGCTGGCTTAGCACTTTTTCTGCTACTTTGAAAATAAGTCAGGTTTTAAAGTTGCATTGTGTGTGTGTGTGTGTGTGTGTATGTCTACTGCATGTTCCTTTCTGTGGGAAAGTATCTGATGGTCTATGTTCTCTTACAGATTCCAGGTGTGGAATCTGATGTGTTTGACACAGGGTCAAAGGATGAAAACTGTCTTCTGGTTTAACTGCATCGTGTTACACTGTGCACTCTGGAAGAGCGCGGGCTAATTGTGTGTCCTTCTGGAACAATTTCCTGGAGGCACGCCACTGAAACCAGGAAAGCTTGCATCCTCCTAGGAATATGGCAACCTGATGGTTTCATGGACTTTATACACCATTAACTGTGTACTGAGAGTCCTTTCTACCCTTTGGGTAAAAATATCTCTTCAAATTTCTACTGTTTAAAAGAGAAATGTTCTTAACAGGTCTCATCATAAACCATGGAAAATGACAAACATCGAAGTAAAAGGATAAAAACAATAAAGTACATCTACAAACAGGATCTGACTTTCTTTTTTGTCCTTCATCCCATATCTTTAATTTCTTCTTTTCTCCCCATCATCTACTGCTTCCATCTACTCATCTTCTGACCTTTTTTCCACTTCTTTACATTTCTGTTCTTACAAAACATGTACATTACAGAACTTTACATTTCTTCATTCTTTCTTCTCCAACAATCACTCTTTCCAGGATTGCAGGGTCTTTTAAGTTGCACTGCTCCTTTGCTACTAATTCTCTAGGGTAAGTCCTCTCCAAGAATTTTTCTTTAGGTTCTAAAATGCAACCTATATGTGAACCTTCTATGTAAACAACATTTGTTATTTCAATATTCTTCAAAACAGCGCAACTCCTAAGATGACAGATTGCTTCAAACCTGACACATCCATAAGAGCCATGTATGTTAACATGGTATAAACCAGCATGATATAAAAGTGTGCCTAAGAACATGCTGGTTCAGTCATATTGCTTATAGTACAATTCGATCACTTAATTCAGAAATCAGTTAATTACACAGCAGTATGAAATTCCGTAATTTCTTTTGCCGCTTATTAGTATCTTTGTATTAAGAGAAAGAAAATACAAGGCTTTTATCTCCCAGATTTCACTGACTGGCTGGTGGTAGTCAGATAGTCATAACAGTATTTTAAAATTTGTATTTCTGCAGTGCTAAAAGACTCGGCTGTAGATCAGTGTCACATCATGGTACATATCGTACAAACACTTTTGAAGATACTATCTTCTTTTCTAAGACACTATGATCCAAATCAATAAACATTCAATAACTACATTTCACTTGCTCAAGTTCTTGCCATATTATGTCTATGCAATTGCTTCCTTGTGTTGTTATTGTTCTGAAGCAGAGAACAGTTCTTGGTTTCTCATTATAAAAAATTCCTTTGATTTTACTGGATTTTACATTTGCCCTGTAACTTCCAAAGAAGAGACAGGCTAACTTTCTTTTTCACAGATGAAACTAGGTAAAGGAAAAACATGGGATATTCTGCCTGCTGCCTGTGACTGACAGATAATTTAGAGAAGGAATGGAACCTAAATATGATGCAACTGAAAAAATACTGAAGGAAAATCTGTAGGGTTAAGGAGCTAGCAGTTTTGTCCAGTACACACTACATACCAGTGATAATACCAGATTAGCTAAGGGCGGAGGATGTAAGCAATTTGGGGGCACGAATTATTGAATATAGTAACACAACTCCCATGGCTTCCTGATGAAAAAGTAGGACTCATAGATGTTAAGAGAATACAAATACAAGTAACTTGAAGAAAAACAAGAATTCCCCTCCCTTGTGTTGTTCAACAAACAATGCTCATTCACTACTCATAGGAACCACACACCACCCACAGGATTCAGAGGAAGTCCTGTGGAGCTGGGGGCTCCAAGAATGAACTCCATCCATCAGCTCACGGCTACAGAAGGGCCCAGACACAATGGTAGAGACCCTGCAGCAACTGGCTGTCTGCAGGAAGACAACAGCTTGATGTAACGTATTCACAAACTTCAGGAAAGTCATGCACTCAAATATTCCTTCCTTGCATTTACGTAATATTTTCCATGACAAAGATAAAGGCAAGGATCAGATGGGAAGCAAGACTGCTAGCAGAAGAAAACTAGAGAAACTTCACTCTGAATGTGTATCAGTGACTCAAAGAAAGGGGAAGTGAGAATTTACAAACATAACAGGCACATGGGTCAATTTCTTCTAATTCAAGCAAGAGATTTGTTAATTGAGAAATTATCTGAAAGTGAACCTTCTGAAACTTTTCTACCAACAGGTCCTTCTGCAAAAGAATGAAACCTTCTCCAAATAAAGCTTATTTAGTGCTTTCTCACTTGTCCTTGAAAATGACTGATTCACACATAGTCCCCCAGACACACGGCATGCCAGTTACTGAAGAATTTTAGTATCTCACTCCAGAAAACTGCAGCCTTTGGATTCTGACATTACAGACAGGGTATAATCAGGATATGCACTTCAACTACCAAGGACACAATTTTAGTGCCATTTAGGTCATGATCTTAGAGGAATTCCTGTACTATGAGATGAGCTTTCTTGAGCAGAATGGTTTTCTGGAGATACGAAGTTTTCATCATAACAACAGCTCTTTAGTTTTGAATAAATTGATTAACTATTTCTGAACTTTGTCTTGTGAAAGAACTGATGACAAAAAAAAAGAGCTGAAAGCTGATTAAATGTGACAGTTGGTAGTATTCAGCTAGGGACTCAGATATGTCCATCTAAATAGTCTTGACAGCAGCTTTTGCTTACCTTTTTTTTTAAATATCTGCTTTAATCAACCTCTCCAGTAAAACGTTCAGTAATATCTATGATGGTAGTATTTAGTAGCTGGAACTCCCCTGCACTGCTCTGAGTTGTCAAGCCTTTCACCTGCATATACAAATGAGATCAATAAATGCCATTTCCTGTCTCAGTTCCAAAAATTATGACTTCACCTAACAACAACAAATGCCCCCTCCTCTTGTTCAACTAAGCTTATGTTCTTACGTAAAGGCTGCTATCCGCAGGTCTCTAAGTCAAACTGAGCCAGTGCTTCAAGGGTTCTGTAATTTTCTAAATACAGATTTCTTGTCAGCTCATCTAATTCATGTATATCTGGTTCAGTGAATGGAGAACTAAGAGAATTGGTTCCCTTAAATGAACTAGCCTAAAGAAACAACAAGAACAGTATTTTCTTGTTTTTGATAACTCCCATGTTTCAGGTACCTACGGCATTCTTTACTGTCAACTAGGAGATGACATTCAGTTAAGCATTATACCTCTCAACACAATCTTTTGTGCACAATCTACTATACTTTGGAGAAACTGGTACAGTTTTTGCCATAGATGGAGCAGCATATCTTGTAGTTAAATGGCCATATGTATATCCTTTTAGTTAAGACACACATTGATAGGGCTACTGAAGTAACAGCATTTGTACACTAAGTTTTCAAAGCTTGAGCTCATTTTAAAGCAATGAGGTATGCCCCCTCATTGTCAGTAAGCCAGGATCTAGAGTGAAAACTTGGTTTGCTATCAGCACGTTATCTGCACTTCTCTGCTGAAAAGGGGGCATTCAGATATTGAACTGGATATAATCTGTTTCGCACTGCATTTGGTGAATGTCCCAAAGAACTCACATACACCTAATACCTTGCATGTGTGCTCTTAGTTCCTGGCAGTAATAGGGTAGGCATCCCTACTGCCAGGAAATGACTGACTTGCCATCGTGCTTTGATTCTGCAAATCCTTATCAGGATAGTGTACCCAAAGCCATGCTTGTTTTTGACCCCCTGCTGCTAATTTCTGTGCATTTGTTTACAAAAGCTTCCTAATTCTTACCAGCTGGCAGGTATAAATCCCACCCCAGTAATGAGCTGGCTTGTTTGTGTACAGAGCACTGATTGAGATCTTCCTCACAAATATCTATACACACAACTTGTGATCTGAGCCTAGTGTGATTTCCTACAGGCTTCACGGAATCTAGTTGAAAAGGAGAAATCAAAACTAAGAGATTCCATTGGGAAATATAAGTGCTTACAAAGAAATTGTCACATTTGTGTATTTGTGTGAATTCCCATTTACTTGTAAGAATACAGTACTCTGAAAAGACATTGCGAGTCCCCTACAAGCTGGATAACACACATGCGCGCAGTCAAACTCAAATAACTGTGCCATTTTGAACACAGGTAGGCATATGCATGCAAGCCTGTATGATGCAAATACACAAGATACTGAGCCTTGAAGTGTCCCTGTTCTGCTCACAGTGTGCCTCGAGCTCTCCTTCTTCTTTAGTGCAGTCTATGTCTGGAGAAATGGAAGGCGGGCAAGAGCATTGCCTTCCTCCCCCAGCAAAATGAGGATCTGCGGTCTGAAATCCAGAGAGGTGCAACTCCTGTTTCGTTGCTGTCTGAAATCTGAGCTCCTTTCTTTAGCTGAATAAGCAGCATTGCACTGAAAACTAGAGAAGCGCAAATCCCATTACACAGCACCCTGAGGCTGGGCTTCGTGTTACAGATGTAACATGCTCCTCTGCTTGTTCGGAGAGGCCGGGGAGTGCATGGTGGGGGAAAGGGATCGATAAGCATTGTGAAAGAGCCTCTGTGAAGATGAAAGTCTCAACTCAATTTCCCTCAGGAAGCAAAAGATGAAATATTCTATACTACTTACTAATTAAAAATTCAAACTGTTGCCTTATGAAAGAGAGCATTACTTTTCTCTCTAAACTCTGAAGTTTTCAAGACTTACTCCTAAACATACTGTTAGGGACTTCTCCCTCTTGGAAAATCCTGATGTTTTTTCAGTTCAAGACTCTTCTCTGAAGAAGAGGCCAGGGGTGAGTGAACCCTACTAACTTCAAAGGCCAGGCAGCCTGTGAAGGAAGCCACAGCCCACCTTTAGAGCCCTCAACATCCAGGACTCACGGTGGACAGGTTTGGCAAGAGGCTGCAACATGTTTTCCAAGGTCTGCTGAAGGGCTCAAGAACGTTCTCCACAGGGAACAGATGGTGAGAGCTTTGGCATGCTGCATATTGGGGGAATCTGAGACAAGCCGGAGCTGAAATGCAGCTTCGACCACAGGAAATAAATTCAAATTAAGCACTGCAAACAAAACAATGGGCAAGATGGAGCTGTCAGCCTGCCTTAGTGCCAGACTATCCTGTGGCGGGACTGAAGTCCAGTGATCTGTTACACAGTTCCTACCTACAGTAAGTTACTTCTGAGTTCATCAGAAGGACAGTATCACCTCTTAGTGATGAATAAGAAGCAAGGAAGAAAGAGGAGGACTAAGCACTAGTAACAATTTTCTCCTTCAAATAAACTTACATCTGTTGCATGAGCACTACAGTTCAGAAGTTTAGCAATATTTCTCACCAACAGTATGCCAAAAAATGCATTACAAAATAAATGGACAAGCAACCCAAGAATCTGTCAATGTAAATTATGCTTTGGAATCAGACAGTAGAGGAAGAAGGTCTGTTTGAAACTGAAGTAGTGCTCGTGGTGGAGAGAAACACGAGAAATTACTTGTGAAGTCAAAAGTGAAAAAAAGTCAGGCTACATTTGCAGCTTAGGTTATAACTCTGCAGGCAATGATTTGATTTCAAGAATAGGCATTTGTTACCATTCAATTGGCTAAGAATCAGGAAATTTGCCCTAGGATAGAAACTGATGACCTCTCAATCTACCATGAGGTTATAATTTCAGTTCACTACACTAGCTCTCCAAAGAATAATGCACAAATCACAAGATTAAGGCCTTTTCCTCACAGTATTTATGCCCAGGACAACCAAGAAACTGCCTCACATTGCAGAACTGTAGCCCTAGTCTTTAGCCACAAAAGAACATATCATAACCAGGACAAAACTAATTTGTGTCGGAGGCTGAGCTTCCTCAGAGACTAATTCAAGTAGGATGAACTAAGACCTGTTTACTTTTGAAGGTTAATTCCAATTGACCTAGGATCTGAATAGGTAGCAAAATCCCCAAAGTTCATTCCACCTCACTTTGGGCCACTGCAGTATTTACCCAGGCTCCCTATATAGACAGTAACAAGAGATTATCTTCAGAGAGCAATGCAGGTCGCAGGAGAGCTGGGTCATCTTCATGAGATGGCAGAGACCAGTATCTTTAAAGCAGGACATACCACTTTGATAATTGCCTTGCTGAGCTGGCCTGCCCCTCAGTGGCTTTAAGTAAATGGGGTGAAAGGGTGCACATAGGTATGACCTCAGGTCATACGCTAAGACAAGTGGCATGAGGCATGACACAATTAATGCAGCTGCACAGAACCATGAATCTATCTCAATTCTATCGGCAACTGCTTGCTGCTTTAGGAGCTCCTAACCTAGCTGGAGCTGCAAGTTTCTAGGTGATCACGACCATGTGATTCTCTATTAGTAAGCACCATGTGTGATTAGCCAGCCACACCAAGTCACCTCTGTAACATACTCAGACACTGCAGTTATGGGAATAGCACGAAAAAACTTTATTGATGATGGTTTCTACAGAATACTAAGACCTTTAAGGAGCATGTTAAATATGACAAGAGCATAAGAGGGGACAGCATAAGGAGAAGGAGGTGGCTTATCAAAGGGGATGTTGGTAAGTGCCTGCCCCTTCGTGATTCCTGGCCTCTTAGAGCTTTCTGCTACTAACTACTCTTCTCTTCCTAGAAGCAACTCTTTCTCACGCCAACTCTTTCTGTTTGCTTTTCTAGGTCTGTGGAAGGAAGGAAGAAAGTAGTGGGCTTGCTGGGGACAACATGCTGTCCATACATTGTCTCCAGGGAAAGACAGAGGATCAAGAACTGTCGGGACAAAAATACCTACGTCAATTCTTTCCAAAGCTGTTCCTCCCCCCATAGTAATTATCCCAGCCCATAGCTCTTCCCTCTCTGTCTTCCAAGCTGGCTCCTTGTAAGTGACTTTACTTCTTTAGTAAAATGTGCTACAATATTCTACTGCCCAATCCTCATTAATCTTACAGATTGCTCCAGTACAACAGAGAGAGAGAGTAAGCTGTTGTTGAGATAACTGGCTTCCATTAGCAACCATGTGATTGGCAGGACGATAAAGTCTTTTCCCTTGCAGGTCAGCTGCTTTTTAAGAAGAGGGCAATCCTGCTGATCCATCTTTTAGCTACAGTCTCTCACTGAGTCCCAAATCTCCTGCCTTTTAGCTTTGATACGGTTCAAGCTTTCCCCCTTGTATCAGCCCCTACCTGTCATCAGCTCCTCTGTACCAAACAGCCAATATCAGGAGTTTGACCTCAGGGCACAGTCCGGGTGGGCAGGTAAAACCTGACCACTGGACCTACTTCCTTATCTTTCATATCCTGCAATTCATGAAGAAGTATCAAATTCAAACTAAAAACCAGAAGCATGACCTTTTATAAGAACTTTCTGAAAAAGGCTCTGTTGCCTTTCTAAGTATTCTTGAAAAGAACTGTCATCCACCCTATTAAGATAGAAATGGATCACAAATAAGGAAGAGAGGAAAAACACTGCGAATCCTTACTAAATGGCAAATGTTTTAAATGTGTGTTTGCAATGCCTTTTGGTGAGGCACACAGAAATATAGTAAAAATCAAAACAAATATACTGGAACTGTTCTACATCTACAAGCTCCAACTGCACGTAAAGAAAGTTGCCCAGACTTATGCTGTTTATAAAGCATCTGAAATTGATTAGAATCCCATGACATAGAGAGCACCCTCTCTAAAGCGTTACTTGCATCAAGAGAATTCTATATGTAAGTTGCTAACATAAACTGAGAGCTATCACAAGCAACATAACCCCTTTTTATGTGACTTGCCTGACAGTTGGTGCTTAAAACATACAAAAATATTATTTATTTCCTGTAGCAAGTATGTACACACCCTGCCCTCCTGCATAGCTGGAAATCACGTTTTCCCTTGAAACGAACACAGGCTCTGCAAGGATTTATACCACTTAGATGGATGACAGAAATGGTGCCAAAATCTCTCAACATCCTTTCCCTGGAACTAAACTGACTTAGTACAAATTGGAAGAGGTTTAGTCACTTCTAACATTGATAATAAAAGGAGAATAAAAAAGAATCCAAAAGAGGAAGGCTGCTAGTCAAGGCAAGACTTGTGGTATTTGAAGTCTGGCAGAGTACATCTTTACCTACTGAATTCTGGAATTCCTAATGTACAAGTACCACATGAACAAATCTTACGGCCATGATCCTATATCCTCCTCACATAGTCCACACTTATCCCATTGTAGATATTGTTTGTTGTTACATTACTGTGAGAATGTTACAGACAGCTCTACCTTTTGACTTTTTCATTTAAAAAGACGCTTTAATGAAGACCTTTCTAAATATAAGCAGAAACTGGAATACTTTTGCCTCAGGAATTTTCCCTTCTGAAATGTCTTTTCATTATCTTGCTGTGAAAAACCTACTAAACTCTTAAAAGCAAAAATATTCTTACTATACAGATAATTTGGTATGGAATTCTTTCTACATTCCTCTTCTTTTCTGATTACTTTGACAGGCTCATAATCGTGCTGAAAAATATCACCAACATCTGCAGAGAGCTAAAGGCCCTCCGTGTGCAGTCAACGACTCGTTTCATTATTTAAATGACAATTATACTCACAGTTTTGTGAAATAACAAATCCTTTCCAAAAGCTTACTTCAAGCATGAAAAGTTTTTGAAAATTAATTGCTTGGGTGGATAGAGTGTCAGAGTTTACAGAGTGGGGATAGAAATAACTGTGTGAAATTAAGATAAGTAGGTTTTAGTCTGGAAAAACTTCCTTCTGGCAAGAACTGTGGAAAAGTGCTTCCAATATAAAGGCACTTAAAAATTGAAGTTGATATAGAATAAAGATCAGCCAGTTGGAATAACGCTGCTTTCTAACAATTTTAAATAGTTCCTTGTAACAAATTAAGGAAAGAAGATGCTAAATAATGCCATGCCCAATTCTGCTCTCCAGGGAATAGAGTTTTGTAAACAGGAGCAATTGCTCAGAATGGAATCAGGCCAGCACACACCAGGGCAATGTGTACACTCTTCAGAAAGGTGTCATAGGATCTCTACAAAATTGTCAGGACCAAAACTCAACCTTATATCCAAGTAACAGCACCACCAGTAGCACAGTGCCCCCTAACAACACACTGGAGAAACAGTTCATGCTAAATTACAGGGAATAGTGCCACTAATAACACTTCAAATAACTTCTTTTCAAAACTAATTACATGGGAATGCAAAAACATGAAAGGTTCTTGAATTTAATAACTTCAGCATTGGTCAAAAGGGGAAATTAGGAGGATAAAAAACAACAACTAGTGTCTTACTTGTCTGAGGTCGATGAAAGCTAACTGCAGGGTGTCTCCCTGGAATCCTGGCACGGGCTCAGAACTAGCAAACACTGCAAAGAAAGGTGAAAAATATTATGGATGTAGCTTTCTTAAAAATATCTACCAGGCTATCAAGCTCTATGCAATATATAAATGCTAGCTAGCATTAAAATGAAACTAGTTTTGTAAAAATAAACTAATAACAGTGATGAAAAACAAACAATCCAACAAACAAATTTCCCATAATTTTTTCCAACAGTCCCAAAGAACAATACTTTTATGAGTATTGTTCGGAATTTTGCTTAAAATTCTAACCCAGCACTAATGCTACGGCCACAAAAGCCAACACCTTTTTTGGCCTGAGGTGAATGAATACTGAAGAATTTCAAAATAATATAAATTCCATGGCTGTCAACATATTTTCAAACATCTGCTTTTGTTACAGCATCCACGCTGTAAAACCCCACCTCTAGCCAAACAGCAATAAAAGACACTGAGATGGGAGTTAGTTTAATGTGCAGACGACAGGTGGAAAGCTCTACGTGCCACAGTCAGAGCAGAACTGAAATGCCTGCTCACGCCTTTTAACGAGCTTACCAGTAATGAACTTCTGCTCTTTTTGAACCCCCAAAAAAATTGGAAGGCAAAACTATATTCAAAATACATAAAATACAAAAAACGGCAATGCTTACGGTAATGAAAAAAGACAACTATTTGTTTAAATTAGGAAACTCTCAATAATTGTCAAAAATAATTGTTGTTGCTCTTATCGACGGCAATGCTTACGGTAATGAAAAAAGACAGCTATTTGTTTAAATTAGGAAACTATCAATAGAATCACAGAATCACAGAATCACAGAACGTTAGGGATTGGAAGGGACCTCTAAAGCTCATCCCGTTCAACC
>NW_010183736.1:23444-62486 GCF_000695765.1 Mesitornis unicolor
CAGACCAGGTCACACAGGAACACGGCCAGGCAGGTTTTGAATGTCTGCAGAGAAGGAGACTCCACAACCTCTCTGGGCAGCCTGGGCCATGCTCTGGCACCCTCACTGAGAAGAAGTTTCTTCTCCAGTTGAAGTGGAACCTCCTGTGTTGTCAAAATTATCAAAATTGTCAAAAATAATTGTTGTTGCTCTTATCCTAGTCACAAGTTACTAACAAAGACACTTGTGGAAACACCCATTGCCTCACATCCCCACTCAACGACATCTGACTTCAGAAGAGCGTAAGATAGTTTTTCTTATGCTCTTCAGTTAGAGCTCTTAACAAAACAAAGTAGATATTACTGGAATAGTTTTAGAGAGGTATCCTCTGAAGCAGTGAAAGGTAACACTTTTTTCCAAGTTTGAGAAACAAGACATTCAATAGTAGAGGAACCAACAAATGCATCCAAAAAATTTTCAGATTCGGTGCTCAAGTCGACTGTGCCACATGGACTCCTGCTAACATTTAAAGGTAATATGAAATCCTTATATATATATTTTTTTTTTTTAAATAGTTAGTTAGAAAATTTGGATCACCAAGTGAAATTAACACCAGAAAGACATCAGTGCTAACTAACATGACAGTAAAATAATAGGCTAAATAATTTACTTCTGAATGTATGTTTCCAACTCAAAACAGATAGACAATCCACAAGTCAAAAAATTATTATATGGAATGCAATTGTAAATGAAAAAAAATAAAGATTCTTACTTAAGTGGTACAAGAAGCTACTAAGACCATCTCAGAATACCTGAGAACAGCTCAGTAACAGATGAATACAACATCAGAGTAGCAGCTTTACCAGTAAAGGCAGAATTAATTACCTGTATTATAGTAGTGCAAAAATTTTTATGGACAGTCATGTAATAGGAGAACGAATTAAACTGGAATATGACTTGATATTTCATCAAGTAGAGTAATAAAAAATAGCAATCAAACACCCTAGAGAGAACACTTATGTCACAGGTAAGTACTGGTAACAGTTGGCAAATACTCATTGATTACTGTTTTCAAGTCCGAATTTTAAATTGTCTCGTTTTCCTGCTTTACAAGTAATACCAACTTTCTAGGTGAGTTTTCACGGAGTTTTAACTTATCACAAAGATGCTTTTTAAATAAAAAGGAAGATTAAAAAAAAGTAGAAAAAGCATATCCTAAACCAAACATTCTATAAAGAGAGTTTGCTTAATATAAGAAATTCTTTAAAAGCAGCAAAGAGAGAACAGTCTCTACAGCCACCAACCTGCAGAGGAACAACACATGTCCAGACCTATGAAAGCACCCTTCTGAACACCCTAAGCTAAAGGCTTGGGTGCCTCCAGGTTGTCTTCTGCAGGTATTTCATGGCCACTGGGACCACCCTTTCTTCAGGGACAGACAGGCCTATGATGCCGGTCCCTGCAGTCAGCGAAACATTGCATGTAAAATGGGAACACCATCCTATAGCAGGGAATTCTCAACAATGCCCCAGAGCAAAGAGCTAAAAAGAGATACGTGGGTTGTGAGCTACGGTAGCACGCTAATGAGGAGGATAAGCGTGATGGTCAGAAGGGATCTTTTCTACGTTCCCTAAACAAGGAAGGAGAACCTGTACTACTCTTAAAAGATAAGGCCCATCTGTGTCTGATCCTGTATAACTTCATGTTCATACACAGTACACTATAGTACTATATAGCATATACAAGTGTGTGTGTGTGTGTAATGTATACACACACATATCCAATAAAACCTGGGCTCCTCCACCCACTCCACAATGGTAGCTTCTGGACTAGGGAAGCTCTACAGCAAAGAAATGGCCACAGAAATGAAAAGTGAATACAACTGAAAAGTGTGACCATCAGCAAAACTTTTCAGTTACCCAACCACACTTTGGGAGGTACCTTCTTATACGGGGATACTTTTACTTGTCAGACATTTGCATCCTTTCTGCAGTTCACCAGGCTAAGATAGTTTGCTAATGCATTAAATACTGCAGCATGGTTTAGTTTCTCTACATTGTACCTACTACCATTGTAGCTACAGAACAAGAAGCACACAAGGTACCAAACTTAATT
Organism: Mesitornis unicolor; assembly: GCF_000695765.1. Lineage (NCBI taxonomy): Eukaryota > Metazoa > Chordata > Aves > Mesitornithiformes > Mesitornithidae > Mesitornis > Mesitornis unicolor. The sequence continues at coordinate 25,539 of NW_010183736.1, forward strand.
ATTGTATAAGCTTTGCTCTCTTTAATTAAAATTTTATTTTATGAATGCATTTACAACAGCAGGGACACTCATTAGAGCAAAAGCATTTATTCTCACATTTGGGTCATTTTGGACAGGTGACTACTGAATTTGTTTCGTTATTACAATTTCATGAGTTCAAAGGGCAAAAAGATAATCTACTTATGTGTAATGGTCAGACAGTTCCCCCTCTGCCCTCAGCTCAGGGCTTTTAAGTTTGCTAACAATTTTACAAAGCTAATTAAATATTTTCTACTGCACAGTGTTTTAGGAAGATGTTATAAGAACAGGATTAACATTCTTAATGTCTTTGTCCTAGGGGGTCCTTTTCCAGATAGTAATGAAACATTGTCATCTATACGTCTTTTAAAATATTCACCCCCTACATTCATTCTAGGCATAAAGAGCATTCGGAGGGGTAGGAGCCTGGCCAATTGGTTGGTTTAGTGTGCATAAGAGCATTCTGGAATTTTGTAAGAGAAGGAAATTAAAAGATTGCCATTAAACTGTCACATACGGGGCAAACAACTGGCTGCTTTGCAGTTTGAATCAGAAACTTCAATGTTTTCAGGGAAACAAACTGAAAATATGCATTATATTAATTCGATTTTCACAAGGTTTCTGCTAACGTCATCTTTCCCTGCACTTTGCTGACAGTGTGTAGAACTTCTCTGTGTATCCAGAAGAGAATCTTTGACACGTGTGTCCACAGTATGTACAATCTCATCTTACTTCCTACAACAGCCAGTTTGGGAGTTTACAGCAGGTAGGATCTAATGAGAAAAGTATGTAACAATACAAAAACAGGCTGGGAGGTAACACATATATGAGAAAAGTAGATTTAAATATTGTAAAGATTACTTCAGTCCATTTTCTTTTGAATACTTCCATCTTTTCATTACAGTTTTGTATGCGGGGTATTTGTCAATTGATGTATATATGTATGTGTTAATGGATATCTTAAGAAAAAGCCTGCGTCTGCTAAAATGGAATTTAAGACACCTTTAACTGTAAATTGTACTGAATTTCTACGCATTTCTAGATTTATTAACAGGTCTCTTCATTTTACTCTCTCAAAACACCATCTTTTAGCCATCCTCTGGTTATGCCTCTCTGTTGGTCTGGGAGTTCGGTACCTAATTCCCGACAAATAATTTTGCCGCTCAACGGCAGAAATTCAAAATCAGAGTCTAGTCTTTGGATCCAAAGCTCCATTAGGACAGTCTCACTTCAGCCTCATATCACTGATTCACAGGCAGGACAGCAAAGCTACAAATGTGTTTTTAAAGGAAGAGTGGAGAATCAGGTGACTCTCAGCCACTTTGCAGCCCTGTGGGATGCCCCAGCTGTTCAAACACGCCTGAAGGGCAGTCTCGCTGAGGGAGCTGCCAGCTGGCCAGGCAGCAGCCCCCAGCCCTGCCCCCAGCACTGGCCAAACCTCGCTGTGTCCCCTCGCTGCGGTGCTGCCATATGTGACCAGCAGATGAAGGACGGTCTAAAGCGAGTTAAGTTAACCTGACTTCCCACATGGGAGAGGAGGCAGGTAAAGTGAGGGGCCTCCAGAGGAAAATATAGTGCCTTTTCAAGGAAAAACAGGATTTGGGTTCCTCAGCTTCTGGCATGCCCACCTGGAGATTACCTTTGTGTACACTCAGAGAGCACTTGGGTCAAGATGTCTCTTGCTCTTGGATATTGCAGCTCTCCACACAGTGGGTGAAAAAGAAGGGACAGGCGGGAAGCGCTATGCAGGGCTGGTTAGTGAACTATATTGCATCCTGCTTTGTGCTAATTCTCCACTAACCCATGCTCATTTAAAGGCAGGACCCAAAACCTTTTCATCCCAGCACAGATTCATGTCTGGATGAAGAAGGATGCCCACACAACCATGCCTCCTTTTTGCCAATTAATCCTGTCTCGTGATTCAGCTATAGTAAAACACAAATTATAAACAGTATATTTAACTCTTCCAGCAATTAGAATTTCCTTAATAAAAAGCTAATGTCAGGTATCTAGATCTGGATGATGTCTCTGAAAAGTTCACTTTCTATTATGTGCATATTGCTTCTCAAAGTGAGGAACAGCAACCCACATTCGAATTTCATCCTCAAGAAAAAGCAAACGCCTCTCCTCCCCAACCCATTTTGCTCCTCAGGGTACTGAAATGCAATGTCTAAGTGAGAGATTATTCTCTGGGTTTTAATCAGTGGGACCTAGTAGGGTCTGTTTTTCTGAATACTGTTGTAAGAATCCCAATAATTCTAGTAGATGTCCACCGCTGAGAAAGACTGGCATAAAATACAGAGGAAAAAAACTGCTCTAAGTTATAAAATACATAGAAGAGAGTGAAGAAATACTTCAGTTAGAACAGGGCAAACTGAAAACAAACTGAAAGCTCTTGGAATGTTTGCAAGGAGAACAATATACTTTTTTTTGCAGAGCAAGAAGATGGCCCTTTTTTAACAAACCGTTAGAGAAGACCACCTGCTACTATTACTATTCTTGAGCAAGAGTATCAGATACTTCCAGATTTTCTGCTCTACTTTTTAAAGATAGGTACTTTGCAGAGAAATGCAGTGCAGGATAATGAAATGTCAGAGTTCACCACAAGACAACCTCCTTTCCTTCTGCCTTCCTTTCCTGGAAGTCCACTTATCATTCTACTTCTTTGCTGTGACTAAGAACTTCAGCACTTACTAACCTGACCAGATTGCTGCTCATTAACAGGTTGTTGGGCTGCTGGTTGGGCTGTCGATTGCTTTTAAATGGAAAAGAAAAAACTCTGACAAGTAATCTCGTTCTCCTGCTTTTATTTAATCTCTAGTTCATATTGGAAAGAATAAAAATGCAAAGTTAAAGATTAGAATAAATATCTAGACTATTGCCAAGAATTTTTACAAACGCATCTTCTGATACTCATAACTTTCTACGTATCACACAACTTTTTAGTTCAAAATGCATCTGAGTATGCTCCACCGTGTCTGTGAGTAAAATGTCAAACCCATGTATACAATACAGTAGGAAACTACCCAACAGTTGTGAATTATTTGCACACTCTAAGCACTAATTGAAATGTCACTGACTTATCCATTAATCCCAAAGCGTCAAAGAATAAAGCTGGGGGAGGGTGATGAGCAAGAACATAAATCACAGGCCTGGAATGTGCCTGTGATGGACCTTATGAATGAATCCACAACAGCAAAGCAGTCTGAGCAAAATCTTGTGTCTATCACAGATTGTAAGATGTCATTTGTTGCAACACACTATACCGACAAGCTTCCATAATTATATTTAAACTACTCAAAGTGTTGCTGTGCAAAACTATTTTTTTTCTAATATGCTTTAAAAGTTTTGCAGAAAGGAAGAATTAAAGTTTATTCCATTTGCATCTGTACATCCCATGCTAGAAGTTACACAGTGGTGGAAAGAATGCATTTTTCAGTCTTTAAGTTACTAGTTTTCTGAAACTTTCTCATTTTGGCCCAAGGTTTCCCAAGTCCTTTCCACGCCATACACTCAGTATAACAGCTACATATAACAAAACATATTGTCTTAAGGTTATATTTTAATCTTAAAATAATGAAATGTTACCATGTTAGATTAAATAATACTCTACTAAGATCTCTTCACTGATTGAAGTTTCCACTCTGCAGCAATCAAAGATGGTAGAAAAAGTGGTAATAGAAATTAGGACAGCACATATTAGAGTACAGACTGAGAAGAAAAAGGTCTGCAAACAACCCAGAGACCAGATGACAGCCAGACTGCTCACTACTTTGCTGTGAACATACTGTTCATACCGTGAAAGACACCAACAAATGTATTTTATCCCCTGTACTGCTAGAAACTTCCAAGTGAAACAGTGGATTTGTTAATCTGTACAGAGTAGTGAGGTACTGCGTTGCTCACAAATGATGTTTTCAGTATTAGAAACAGAATACTGTGGTAGTGGGCAAGCTTTCTTTGCTGTCACGCTGTTTGTTCAGAAGTCAGCTGTCTGTGTGGTGAGTGCTCCAATACAGCTTGTCTAGATGAATGATGACGGTGTCAGTATTATGAATACTACTGAATTCCTGTTTTTACAACTGGCATCTTTTTTACATCCAGGAAACGACACAAATTTACATACACATAGTCCTACCCACCTACCTGAAAAGAACACTACTAAATTTACAATATTGAGCATACCAAGAGGAAAAAAAAAATCAAATAATCATCTATTTGGTCAGCTTGTGCAGTCACAAGACAAACTTTAATGTCAAGAACACAAATATTTTATCAATTGGACCCCGATAATCCCATTAGTTCATTTTGCATGCCGAAAGGCTTGAAGGCTGTATAATGAAGGACTGTCAGAAATATGCCTACTCTACCTGTTACACAGTTTAGCTGGAATGCAACAAATAAGGCAGGAGAAGGAAAGACAAGCGTATGCTTAAAATGTCAAAAATTCCCCTTAACTCTGTCCCTGGACTCCCACAAGAACCCTTTGTGATGCTAACCAAATTGTTTGAAATCAATTTTCCAGTTTCCCATAGGTGGCTGCTAGTTGAGTACTCATCCATTTTTCCATGCATCCAAACTAAAAACCTCAGGATAAGACTTGCAGAACTGCCCCATTTTCCAGCTGTCACCAAAATAATTGACATCCATGCTTCAAACACATTCGAGGAAAGACACTTTGAAAAAAATAGAGCATAAGAATCTAAAAATATGCATCGAGAAAAATGCCAGTGAGCCTCTTCACTGTATTTCAGTCATCACCTCTAAAACCAGACCCAAAACCTACTCATCACACAAAAATGTTAGGGAAATAACTTTCTTCATACAGATTAACAGCTCACCCTCAGTGGTGAGCTTCATGCAGAACATGAGGAAATTAATCCTGTTGGATCGAACCAGTTTTATAAAACAATTCTGATGCTGTATTTTGAATAGTGAGACTAAACTAACATCAGATCTTTACTAAATTAGTACTACTGTACTGCACAGCGAGTAAGGCAGTAGTAGTTCTAGGAGGGAGAAAACCCTATGTAACAGCACATTTTAAAATTGCATGATAATAAATAAACTCGAGAAGGAAAGCTAAAATTTCATAGACATTTGACTTTTTTATCAGTTATAAAAGCATGGTATTTATATAGTGGTTTGGGGCAAATTTGTACTAGACTATAGTCTTTTTACCAGATATAGTAATTATGATCCTACTAGGAGTAAAAACAGATGTATGTTTCAATCAGATACTTGAGTTAAAAAAACCGTTTCATTAAAAAATTTCCCAGAAATGTTAACATACTCACACTTTTATAAGAAGCTGTACTGTAATAATTTTTGTTTTTAAAGACAAAGCTTTAGTAGATAAGAAAAAGAACCACTCCATGGCTTACATTAAGGAACTTTTTTGCAGTGTTAAGACAGATATAGGCAGGAATTCTGGGACATCTACTTACATTCACACTGTATCACATCTAAATTAAACTGCTGAATTGCTCCCATGCTTATCTGCTTTAATTCACTGTCCAGTAGCATCTGCATTAGGGATGTTGAAAGATGCTGGCAGGCTGACATGCAAGCTGTCTGGGCCACTTTTCCCTAGTAGAAAGAGCAACAGGTTTTAAGATAGAAACAAATTATATATCACCAAAGAACTGCTTATCTGGTTTGATTTTAATATACACTTGAAGACTTAATGATGCAGGACTTAGATTAGAAGCAAAAGGTCACGCGCTGTTATTTCTTTGACCTGTTAGATTTTTTTTCTATTAAATCAATCAGTGAACTAAATTAAATATATAGCAATTGTTGATATTTATTCTGGAAATCAAACAGTCTTCACCAATAAATGGACATTTCCAAAATAATAGCAGTAGAAGTTGCTGAAGCACACAAACAGCTCTGTGGACTATTTCTCCCCGACCCCCCGCCCCCAACTGAATGAAAGCAAGAATGTAATGAAAATCAACACATTGCATATTTTTAACGATAGTCAGTAAAAAATTCCCCAATTTTATATAAACCAAGAGCATTGCTTTCAAGTTCAGGCATTTCTCATGAAGCTTGTGCTAATTATTGGCACTTTAATTACTTGAATTCCATCTCAAATCTTGTTGCTAAATTATTTAAAATATTCATTCTTATCTATCGTCTTTTCAGGTGCTTAATAAATCAGCGCTGTCAGTAATCAACTACTTACAAAATGAAATGCAGCCCTCTGCTGTACAAAATAAAAATAATTTTCCAATCACAGTCTAGTTAGCAACATTTCTCTTTATGATGCATATGTAATTAAGTAAAAAAAAAATTCCAAACATGAGACCAAAAAGCGAAGCACAAAATCAGACATTAATTTGACAAACTGCTAAAATTTAGCACAGAAAAATCGAAAGATATGGAAAGTCTACCTTAGAATTCAGAAAACGAATCAAGATCAGATACCCGCTCAGATGGCACCATTCTAATCACAGCAATCTTTAAGAGCAGCGTGATCTTGAATTTGAAATGCAAGTGTATGAATCTCTGTAGTTTGATGTACTTACTAAAGCATGCTTTTCAACTAACGTCTATGTTACAATACGTATTGAAACGCAGGCAACTACTAACACACTTACACAAAAGAAATCATAATGAGGTAATACACCTACTGGAGCACACACCACTATCATTTTACTTATAGCCACCAGTAAAATGATAACAACTATTTTCTAAACCAATGGTTCCCCGGGTGTTTTCCGAGAAGTCAGGTTGACCGATTCACTGCTGACTCACAGAAACACGTATGAGCAATGACAGATGATGAGGATAGACAGCGGCTCACTGTCCCAAAACCTTTGGAAAGTTCTGCTCTAGCATCTTGTCCTTAATAAGACAACTTGCTCGTATCACTGAATTTTCATGTAAACTTATAACGGAAAGCAAATTTGGTCCTAAATATTCCGTGCTTTAAAAATCCCTTCTTTGTTAAACGTAATTAAATTTAGACAATATACAATGGAAAGCGTTCGCTCTCCTCACATGCCACACTGAAAAATCAAATGGCTTTTGCTAATACCTCTTTAGCTTTAGGACACCTTGAACTGTTGGGAGCTTTATATCTAAAATGAGATGTCAGTTTCTAAATTGAAAATCTCAGAAAAGCAAGTAACATTTTTGACCAAAATAGATGAACTGACAACAAGGAATGTAAGAAACAATGCAAGAACAGCATGCTTAAAAGTCTCCCAAACCCAATGGTAATTACACTGGGAGACATGCAGCTTTATTCCCCAAGCAGAACAACATCAATATGAATGGGAAAAAGGGGGGGGGAAAAAGGGAAAAAGAAAAGGAAAGAATGGAGGTGAGAGGGGAATCAACGGGCCACAGTTCATTTAATTACAGTGTACTAGGTTTGAAATACTTAATGGAAATGTCATTTTGATTTAATGGAACAACTAGTGCATCTCTGTTTAATGTACTGCTCCATCAAATCAGCTCCATGTCCTATTTATGCTGCCACTATAATGTAATAAAAGTGCAACCAGATTAATAGGTTGTCAAGAAAAATTTTAACATTCCATTTATTTTATATGCAAACAATGTGTACTCCTCCATTATTTTAAATAAAAGACAGAGTTCTATATTTCTAACAAGCACCTGTAGTTAATTGTTACAATCTGGCAAATATCAATAGTACTGGAGCACAAGATAATGGTTACAATACAGAAATGACATGGTAAAAGCCACCTGGACTTTAAATAGTTATCAATACATGTATGATTAATATTTATTTTAAAATTTCATAAATGGTATCATCCTAACATTTATTTCCAACTATGTAACTTGAACTACAGGCTTATTGTTCACATGATATATTAACAAATAAGAGAAGTTTACAGTACACAGTTTATACTTATCTCAATACAATTGATTTTCTTAAATCCAGAGGAAAAAAATGAAGCTACACATATAAATCAAAATGCTGAATTTTAACAGAGATAAATGTGAACTTTACTGTTATCCTCTTCAGAATTCAGTGCTTCCCAGTTCAAAACACACTGGATGTGTGATATTCAGAAAAGAATGAAACTGAAATTAATGTTTGACAAACGACACCTAGTTAAAAATCTCTCTCCAAATTTCCACCATCCACCAATTATTCAATTTCTAGTCATATCTTCTTAATGCATTTTGAAGAGGAAAGTTAAGCATTTGTGAAAATAACAATAACACTTCTCTTTTTCAGAATTAAAGAAATCTCAGCTAGTTTTAAAACACTCCTAATGCGTATTATTTGTCAGTTTGGGTTCTTTTAATTACTTTTCTTTTAAGGGAGAGTGGCCGTGGTTACTGTATCTAGCAATTAAAAACCTATATTCAATAGCATGCAGATTCAGCTGGCTTCTCACATTTGCTCCAGTTGCCTCTCATTTGAAGGCACCACTATTATCTCTGCTGTGCCTATGCTAATTGCTATCTACAAACCCTATTCTTCCACTCAACCAATGTAAAGTTTAAGAAACAAGGACCCTATTCTATAAGCAAAAACACCTGCTAACAGCATTAAAGGCAGTGGTTTTTTCACCCAGCCTTCACATTTTGCTGAAATACAAGTTTGTAAAAAGAGAAAACCCTTAGACAAACTTCTTATATTTCAAAGGAGCTTGTAAAGAGAATCTGCTGACATATTAAATCCTTTTTTTATAGGATCCAAAAGCTTTTCTCCTAAGAACAATTGCAGTAAAGAGACATTTGGCTCCTAGGAAATTCCCAAAGGGTCAACCATATGCATCCTTCCACAGCACCTTCGCGGTACCGCTAAGACCCATGCTAGCTGTCTCAAAAGCAGCCTTCATCATTCACTATGGTGTCAGTCAATATGATTTATGGACTGCATTCAACATAGTCAAAGCATATAGAATGAGAAATATGACTACAATCTGCTAATTTGTTTTGTATTGAGCCACTTAGGACTCAAAGCCCTGATGTCAGGCTGAGACCGGCAACACAATTAACTGGCCAGTGACAGATCCATCCATCCTCCCTGCCAGGCCGTGCCAATCAAAGGCAGCATGAAGCGGCATTTGGAGAAACCGGTACGAAAACCCATTCTCTGAGTAGCCTGTGGAGGCTGTTGACTGACAGTTTTTGAATATAGCTGCAGAAAACCACCACCCCTTCACCCTCACTGCAAGCTGTGAAATCAGGCTTTTGCTGCCAATCACAGAAACAATAAAATAACACAAACTGCCACCCTCAGCATAAAAGGAAGTAACAAAACGTATCTGTTAAATCTAAGAAGTTAAGCTGAAGAGTTAATTTAACAATATGAAATGATATAATGAAAAACTTTCTGAGAATGCAAAGAAACTAAACACACAGATTCTATCAGTCATGATAACTAAAGCATTACAAAACATCAGAACTAAAAGCCAGCTTTTGAACTATTGATAAAATACAAGTATACTAAAAAACAGTAATGGAACTTAAGAATCAATTTTACTTCCAGTCTCTGCCCTAAATTCTACTGAAATAATAGAAAATACCTACTTGAAAGTAATTTGTAATTGTTACTTTTCAATAGTCATTCTTTTCCAAAGAGTTGTCCAACGCTGACTTTGTACTGACAGAGCACATAGCGTAAAACTTTAGCTAATTCTAAACTTATATTAAAAACACATATATACATCCTCTATAATTTCAAATTAACTGATCTGAAAAGAAAAGTATAATTTTTCTTTAACTGTTCAAAACAAAAATGCAATAATGCAGGTCCTTAGTAACAAATTTGATCATCCAACTGATTTCATTAGATTAATGGCTGTATAATGAACTTTTAATCTGCTTTTTGATTCAAAGTATTGAATGGCACTATAAACTACAATATGATCTTAAAATGGGATGTAAAAGAACCTGAAAATAGCAATAATCTCAAAAGACTAAATTCCAGTGACTTTAGAAAACAGAACCATTAAAAACCGCATGACTCTCAAATTATAACCTTTCAAAAGCAATGCAGCCTCTGTGCTCTGCATCTCCGAAATTCTGCTAGTGCTTGGTCATGACGTAAGCAGCACACTGACACCTATTCATCATTAGAGGAAATATTTCTACACAAAACATTCAATATTTCTAGTGCTCATGACACCTATTAGCTTGACAGTTCAACATGAGGCCGAGTATTCAAATAGCAGAAGTGTTCATTGGAATGAACCACCAATGCCATCTAGTTCAGCTTTCCTCTTGGAGTAGGACTACTGCCAACACTAGTTCAGGTCTGTTGACCTTTTTCTAGCTGAGCCTTCAAAACAACCAAGGATGGGAATTCAACAGCCTCTCTGAGTAACCTCCTCCAACACTGCACTAGTCTCTTCATGCAACCTGCTCCCTAATGTCAAAGCTTCATCTCCCAAGCTTCTACTTGTGACCATAGCCACTTGTGAATTTGTCAGCCCTACCAAGAAGAGTTTGGCTCCATCACCTTTGTTTCTGGCCTTCAAGACGTTGTAGGCTGCCAGTAGATCTCTTCCCAGACTTCTCTAGACCTAAGTAATCCACCTCCCTAAACCTCCATTTGTTAGTAAATGCTGTGGGCTCCTAACAACTCGTAAGCCCACTGCTAGATCCTCTCTCCAGATCCACAGAGCTACTACTCAGCCAGTTGCTTCCCAGGCTTTAGCAATGAACGGGGTTATTCCCACACCGTGTCTTAGCCGTTTGTTCACTTAAATAATGAACAACACAATGTACATCTGTCGCTGTGTGCTGTTTAAGATTAGACAACATTATTAGAGAAAATTAGTAGAAGTAAGCTGAGAAATTCAGTATTCAGAAGCCACTCTTAACATCACAATATTGATTTCAACATTTTCATTACCATGGAAGTGCTTATGCCAAATAAAAATAAAATCCTTATACAAAAATGTATGACCTGAAAATGATCAGGGCTTGGAATAATTCTTAAACGCAATCCATCTTTTTTTTTTTTTACTCCAGGCAGATGTAGCAGAGAAATGATGGAACTTTCACTGATTCTTCACTCGATCACTCTACCCTTATTCTGAGTGCATGTCTCATAGCTGCATTTTGATACCTGACCTCTCTTCCAAAAGGTCTCATAGTCTTCTCTAAATTACCTCATTTGGGATGCAAGGCACACCCCACCAACCTTCTGCAAGGTTTTTAGGGCTTCTGCTGTCCCAGTGTACAAAAGCCCAATGTTAGTCATTAACTTGATCCCTGCATGCAACCACACAAGGTATGCAGCAAGTCATCAGCAAAACAGAAAGATCTTTTTATTAAATGACTAAATATTGAAGCAATAAGCCTGCAGGCAGTTCATAGTTTTTCAGTTCACATGCTTTTTCTTCATCTTGCATCTACTTACCGACATAGCTGCATGGTCATTGTTGTTATTCTGAGAAGGAAACCAGTAAGGCAATCAAAACAAAAAAATTAAGATGTACTGTCAACATCAAAAAAAAAGAATAAAAAATTGGTAGCAATAAAAGGTAAGGATAAGCTTCCAAAAAGAACAATTACAGCTACATAATTCCTTAATTTTTTCTTAACCTGTGAACTTATATAATATTTTGTTGAGGCATAACAACGAGATTATTATTTAAATAATACTAATTCAGCAATAAAATGCTTTTCTGTAATAAGGAACTGTGTGCTAAAATATCACAGCAGCAAACTTCGGATGATAAAGTGTCTGTTGATATGCCTTTCCAGAAAGCTTTCATAAGAAATAATATATTCCAAAATACATAGGTTAAAAACATAAATGCCATATTTACCATCTTGGCTTACAGAGGCTATCTGTAAGTCATTAACATGCTTTGTTCAAGCAAGACGTAGAATAGCTGAGGACAGCAAGAATCTACATGTAACACTACCCATTACTAAATTTTAACATAAATCTGATGGTAATATAACTGCAGGGTGGAATAAACCTGTTTTCTTTTCCAAAACTGCTTAAGCACAGTAAACAAACACAAAGGAGAACACTATGATGTAAAATTTAAGAGGAGAAATAAAGGCTTCAGAGATGCAACACATTTCCAGTGGCTCAATAAAGATATCAGACACCTACTAAGTTTTGCCACAAAGCGTGCCGGTTCAGTAAAACTGAGACCGCAGTCTACCTGATTTAGATGTCTAATGTCCCAATAAAAATATTACAAATTGCATAAAACAGATACATAACATATGAAGTATTTTTTAAAAGTTACAAATACATCGGTACAGAAATAATTCGGTATAGCCCCACATGGAAGCACAAAAGGAGAAATGCCCTGTGCCTTTACACAGCTCACACATACAGCTAAAACAAAACAAGACTCTAATGACAGGAACTCAAAAACTGTGACAAGAAATTGTTAAAGAATATAACTTATCACTTCTACAGGATGACCAGAGTTTGAAACAATATCAAAGAGAAAGTCAGTGACCCTTGAACGAGACCATGGAGAAGGAGTGTGGCCAACTGGTGCCCCTACCCTAGCACAATGCCCTCTAACGTGATCGGATATGCTAAGGGCAAGGAGAGATTTCTCTACTTGTCCTGCTCTTCTCCTTACTAGAATTACAGACAGTGGTTGGGACTTCTGTTCTTTGATTTCTAATTACAGAAAAGGTTCTAAGAAACTATTTTGAGCAGTGGAATGTTTCTGCCAGCCATGCAAAAATTATGATGGAAATGACACTGTGACATGAATGGAACAATCCATTAATGAAAATGAATAGTAAAACTATTGTAAATCTTAACTATGGCATATGAGAATCTAGCTTAGATTAGCACTCCAAAGCACTTGCTATTTTAGTGAGTTAGGAAACCTAGTTCTGGGCTTACCTTTGAAAATGTTTTTACTATACACGTTTTCTTAATGAAAATAACTTACTATCACAAATCTAACCATAATCATCACAATGAAACTGTATACATGTTTTCATATAACCTCCAAAGTTCATGGACAACAACATTCACAGGACTGTATGTTTCTACAGTTGGCCAAGCCAGAAACGGCAGCGATACACAGGATAAGTGAAAAATTACAAGAACCCTCTTGCCAGACCAGACTGGTCATCCACGTAGTTCTACATCCTGTCTGTTACCTGACCAGAGTTTGACATTACCAAATAACCTCTACGTAGGAACTAGCTTTCTCCAAAGGTTGACGTGTGCCCCCAAGCACATATTGCTATTCCTTTCACAGTTTTCAATTCCTAATGCCACTGCTGCTTCTTTCCATTCCTCTTAACATATTTACTTTGTTCTCTCTGTGGCTCATTTCCAAACAGCCGTATCACAACATACATTCCTGAGAGACTTCTGGCTATCCTTCTCTAGAAATTGCACATCCCTTAACTTCTATATGCCTATGACCTTTGAGGAGCAGTGCTATTTGTTCATACTGCTTTGTAAGTTAGGTTACGATAAATTTAACTATCTAACAAACTTGCCATTCTTTATCAAAACATGCTCAACTGATCTGGGACAGAAGCACACATCTCACACGTCAAATTCACATCAATATTCCGTGATATATCTTCAGTGGGTTACGTCTTTTGAGTCAGTAAAAGAAAAAAGAGACTGAAGAATCACAGCCTCTTCACACGTGATTTGGAAGACTAGATAAGCCCACTATACCAGCAACTTCAACACCTTGCTGTGCATGTAAAGAAATTATCTTTTACTTCCAGTCTGCAGCCTAAAAACATTCTATGCATCGAGGACTTATCCATTACAGGCATTGTGTGTAGGTAAAGTGCTCAGACATCAGTGTGACAGCAGCAACCGAGGACAAGCTGATGAAAAGCAGGTGTAGCATGAAAGACTTATTGAAGTTACTCCAGGCCTATAAAGCTAGAAACTATTATGACGTCTATCAAACTAGAAATAGTCTTTTTTGTTTGTTCTAAAACAAGGGGAAATGAGACAACGGAATATAACAGTTAGTACATAAAACAGGTTCACAGTACCCTTCTACCCAGGACAAAATAACACAGGATGTATTTGCGTATGAACAAGGATTCATTTCAATGCAGCTCAGTTAACTAGAATCCAATGACTTCCTATGATGAAAACTATTTAGCTAAAAACAACCTTGGAGAATCCAAGGCCTCAATAATCTTATGCACAAATACAGGATTTACACCAATTCTGCACCGTTTGAATCAGTGCATGTGTACACAGAACCAATGTTGTTAATTTAAAAAAGACTGTCTGATGCTCTAGAATACTGCATGAGTTCTTAAATTGTTTGTAAATTAGCTGTTGTTAATAATATTGCTAAAGCATTTGAAAATATTTTGAAAGTATTACCACAGGTAAGCATCGTCAACATACTGACACATCTGAAAACACATCTGTCAGCATATGCACAGTTCAAAAATCACATCTATCTTCAAAATCCTACTATTTTACAATGAAATTTTGCCCAAAGAGTTTGAAATTAAACTTAATTTTGAACACTTACAGGTAAATGAGTGAAAACTTGAAATGTGCTTCTTAAAAAGTTAATAAGGTCCATTAAATATCCACTGGCTCTTCCATCTGATTCAGACATTGTCCAATCATAATCAGCAATCTGAATAAATTCATCTATTTTTTGATTAAGTTTTGTATATATTTCTCCTTCTGCAGCATGCCTTGCATCCTGTAAAAAAGTCATGTGCAATTGTTAGATTTCTAAAATATTATTAGAATGCAGATAAAATTATATCCATCAACGAAACTGAAGTCTTGTATTTTTCTTAGATTCAAAAAATATTTCATTTAAAGCAATATTGTATGTAACGTGTATGCTAGGGAAGGCTACGACTGCCTAGAGATTAGCCACAGTGACAACAGGGTTGAGTGCCTATGGGTGAGAATCACGGGGAAGGCCAACAAGTCAGATATCATGGTGGGAGGTTGTTATAGACCACCTAACCAGGACGAAGACATAGACAAAATATTCCATAGGCAGCTGGGAGAAGCCACCACTTGGATTCTACTTTTCGAGACAGTACAGAGGTAAAGACTAGCATTTACTGTGAAGTGAGTTTATGATGCTATCTGCCTTATTTGTTTAGGGGACATCCTCATAGCTGCAATGGGATCCATGTGCAGATGTTTGATAAGGTATATCCTGCTGGAAAGGCATGCTTTCGCTAGCCTGGGGTTTAAAGATACTTAATAAATTCTATGTTCTAATTTGGGCTCAAGATGAAACTTTCTTCACTGATCTTGAGAAATAATTCAAGACAGACATTGGATTTAAAGTGAACTTCTCAGTTGCTGAAGGCTTTTAGAGAGCAAAAGTAGGCTGGATATACTGGAGTAACATAGAAGTGGATGAAATTCCCATTGAGTTTTTTCTGGGAGAAAGCAGTCCAAAACCATGGCAATTCAGAAAGGTCTAAATAAGAATGAAATGAAAAAGACCCCAAATTATCTGAGCTTAAAGGTGGCATCACATTGAGTGTGTCAAATTCAGTCTTCAGTCGGGTCCCAGGCTGCGAGGCACTTCAGGAGAAAGCAAGGGAGCATGTGGCCTTGCCATGCATAAATATCACAGGACAATTCCCTAAAAATAGCATTTTTACTGCCAAACCAACTTGTAAAGGCCTCCACTGGGCAACATATATATACAAAAATGAGAAAAATGGCCCTTTAAAATAGTAGCCATGAAATAAGTCTGAAGGCTTCTATCAAAAAAATACAGTGTAGATGTACTCGTAAGATAATCTCATGGAATATAAACGTGACCAGTGCTGCTAATAAAAGGAGATTTTGGACCACTCAGAAAGAATGGAGGTGACATGATTTACCACCAGGAGATAAATTTAATAACAGTAGAACATACCAAACTCTGTGAGGGCCCAGTTGGGGAACTGCAAGCAGATTTTCATTAAAATTGGGGAGGGGGGGGAAGAAAAAAAGAAAATAAATAACAAAAAAAAAAAGAAAAGAAGAGGGGATTAATAAGAAAAGAATTTCTACTATAAGTGGAGAATGTTGTGCTAACAAGTTCCCCAGGAAAAGAGACAAGAGAGAAAACATTAAAAAACTCCAATATTCTTACATTTGTCAGCACTTAATCTGTAATTTTCCAAAGCGCATAGATACTAAGCTCACCAAACACAGAATATTCCATTGTTCCCTCCAATGTAATATAGGTAGTTTATAAGATAGTTAAACATAACTTACAGCATAAGCAGTCAACACAAAATGTAATGTAAACTTTCAACTCCATTTATTAAATGAAATTCAAGGATAAAGAACACCATGCCTCTTAATGAAATCAAAGACCACGGCTGCATTAAGTGTTTTGTTTCAATGTTAAAAATATTAGAGATTGACCTTACACAAAGATATCTACAGATATCCAAATTCAAAGACACACTTGCACTATCGGTACGTAACAAGCAAACTAGAAAGCCTAGATACCAGGGACATGGCAAAATTCATAAAACTTCTGGTAGGGCAGTGGTAACCTAACCACAGTTGCTAGGCCAGAACCTTTCTGTACGTTTTTGCTCTGTCAAGGACATCCAATGTGACTGTACAAGTCATTTTGTGTTTCTGCTTTAGTTTCCACTGCTCAAAATCCTTCAGAAATTGACAGATGAAAGAATAACTAGGAGAACTTCACCTACTAATGAGATAAGGAGCCATATATAGAAAGAAAACTACAGCATTTTTTATTTTAGGGTTATTTTATACTTGGCTTACAAATGTTGCCATGCTAACTGTTGAGATGACAATTGTCTCTGCTGATATGCATCACCTATGATTCACTTTAATTTTTTGAGATACAAGCTTAAGTACTTCTGCCATTCCTGAAAAAAGTCAGAGAAAATACAGCTTGTGCAGATAAGCAGTTGGCATGCATCAGAAACAGTCAAGTTCCCAGTAATTGTTTTCAGTATTATTGTCTATATAAAAGCCATGTAAATAACATATTAGTTCTAAAAAGATAATTGAGTAATTTATGCTTTGTAGCACATTCTTAATACTGCTTTTATATTACTGAATTGCACAATTTTAAAATATTTCAGAATAAAAACAAATAAGTGATACAAACATTGTAGGTTAAGCTAGCTGTTTTGCTTGATTCCATTCAGAAAGGGGAGATATTACACAAATAGGAGCTTAATCGATTGAAAGCTTCTGGTGCAGTTAAGCTTAGATTGTCATTTCCCAGCTTAATAAAAGATGCATCTGAAAGAGAATATTGATGCTTCTCATGTACTGACATATTTCATATCATACTGATAACATAAAAAAGTGTTTATCTGCTCAGTGCTACAACTGAATTCTTAACAGTTCAGAACTGTTTTAGAGTAAAAAATGAGAAAGCGTGTAGCTTTGCCCTCACCCTCTTGTTTTAAAATGCTTCATTTATAGTGATTTTAATGTAACATTTATAGCGATTTTAACGTAACTTTTCACACATGGTCATATAACGGATGACAGGTACCATACCTTAAAGGTAGAAAGTCCATAAAGTCTTGCAGTGTGAACAGTCACTTGTGAAATATTTGTAATGTTAGATATAAAATCCTCAAGGTATTTACAGGCTTGTTCCAGGTGTGTTGTGTTTATGATGATTTGAACAAGCTACAAGAGACCAAAAAATCTTGTAAAAATCCTTTTCGTATCATCCATTGTCATTCAAAATGAAGACTGCAGACTCCTACCGTGAAATAAGTCCAACTGATACTTTAGAATTAACAAAGGGTAAAGAAAGGAAAATGTATTACCAAAAGCAAATCACTAATTTGTACAATAAAAATATTTTAAGAAATTAATGGTATTAAAAATATTTCACAATACTGTCTGCAGAATGATGCATTCTGAAGTTAGGGAAACTGAAAAATAAGGTGGTCAACTCCTTCTCCCCCAACAATGGTAACAAATCTGCTTGTACATCTTATAAATGTTTTTATAAGCATGACCTGCTTATAAATTCAACTTTCACATCCAATTTGCAAATCAGACAACACACGTAATGCATAGTAACTGAAATACCAGTATATTGTAATTCTCAGTGCATACTGTCTGTGTTAGTGAACACTAATGTAATGCTTGGTTAAATCAGTTTTCTCTTTTAAACATTTTTCTCATAAAACATATTGACTTTATAATGAAACACCTCAAAAAATACTAGTGAATTTATTTTCATATCCTTGAAAATATTTCTGTACCAATTTAAAAAACATAGAAAACTACATCTCAGAAAAATTGCATGGCTTGTCTTACTAACATGGCAATATATGATTTATAGAGCTCTCTCCTCTTCTTCTTGATTTCACCTACACAATGAAGGTTCTTGCAGTTTTAAAACAACATTCAGTATGAACTAACACTGCTCTAACAGCAACAATCTAAGTCCTTGTCAGCATGTTTCAGTAGGTGCCTGCCGTCTCCCGACACTGCGTGTACCTGCAATGAATGTTCAGAGTGATTCACTGTCTCATCCTGTCTTGTTCTGTCCAATATATAGATTAAACCAAGAGTCCTAATGAAGAAACAACATGCACAAACCTACTAAAATATTTTAATTGCAATTACTATAGAAAAAGTTTCATGTGTTAGAGTGAAGTTGAGAGTTTAGATTTCTTGATCTGGTAGGTTTACTCTGAAACGACACAGTTCATATGAGAGAGATTTTCATACACCTCCCTTTTTTTTAAATAGGAAGAAAAAGAAACTCAAAAACATGCTACTAATTACTAGAGAGGAGCAGAACACACGAACCATGCCCTCTATGCAACCAGAGTAGTAAGAGTCTTTGGCTTATTCCTTGCAAATCTGTTTATCATAGAGGAGATGAAAATCTGTCTTCTCTCTCTGAAAAGGCATCTGTGTGTAAATATACTTCCAACTAGACCCAGCACTGTATTGTTGTCATTTATGTAACAGATACAGATTTTTTTATGCTGAACAGAAAATTGAATTCTGTGATTCAGTCCCAGCAAAACTAGGACAGTACTTCATCTCTCACCTCTTTAAATTTTCCATTTTAAAGCAAACACTACTTCTTTTTCTTACACAACTCTTAATACCTTGGTATGGCTACATTTACAAGAATGGTTTTAGCACTAACTGTCTTTAAAAAACAAGTTTTGAGAATGTGTTTCAAAACTTACCTCGGTTAAACCTATATGAGGTTTTTTAATTAGGTTCTGTAAACAACTACTTAGAGTTCTTGTAAGCAGCAAATTCGTAGCTTTTCTGAGCATATCATCTATTTCTGTTGAGCTGGAAAAAAAAAGGTTTATTTTTATAACTATGCTGTACATTACAATACTTTTGACAGTATTACTTAGTATTTTTATTCCCCACCCCCCCCAAGGGGAACTTTCCATGTTAAGAATTTCCCATGTGCATTTTATTTCTGGTTGCTCCCAGTCTTCCGTGTTCTAACACACAGAACACTTCTTCCATTTACCAAGTTATCCGTTAACTGAATTTCAACATTGAAGCAAACCTTTTTTTTTTAAGATTTTATCACACAGCAGTTCGGAAAGAGTAATTTGTGGCTTTTAATGAGTTACTGAGGAGGTCAACATGCTCTCATTAGTACGTGTAAATTATAAACAGTATCAATTAAGAATGTGTGAAAGCGAGTAATTTACATCTTTAACAGTGCAGAAGTGGGTGACCAACCACAAACACCTTCCAGATTTCAGATCTATGAATGTTATTTTATGTAATTAAAACTAAGCTTTGGAAGGCCACAAAAGGAAAGGAAATAGAATTGTGATGTTTTCCATTAGAAAAAGGTGGGATGGAAGAGGGAACGAGCATGCAGGCAGCACGCTTTGTTGCAGGAGAAACCATTGCTAAGGAAACTCAAAGCGTTGAGAAGGGAAAAACCATTCAAAGTAATCAGGAATGCTACACAATTATTTCTGAAATGGTCAGTACCAAAGCATATTTTTCAAATCTTACATGCTTTGTTAAATTAAAAAACCCTCTAGATTATTCAAACCAGTCAATACTGTTTAAAAAACCCCAGCAGTGTTTTAGACTGCTTACCATGCTAAGCTACCTTCACCCATACAGACACACACATATTGTATACTATATACACAGACACATACCAAATATATGCTATAGCATTGGAAAGAATATATTCAATATAAATAATTATACATGTAATTACATGTAAATTATGAAACAAGCACAGCTAGCAAGTACACAAGAAAATACATTTTCAATTTAACATACATTTTTAGGTCACCTGGCAGTTACAGGATACCTTATAGTCACATTCCTGATACTTCAAGCTTACCTGCGGTGAAGTGACTCAGAAAACTTAAGGCTTGCATAAATAAATTCCTTAACTTGGATATAAATCTGAGGCACTGACTGAGACATTGGAAGTTTCTTTGGAAAAGATTGCTGTGAAAATAAAAGATAGTATTATCTTAAACTTGAAAGTGATTCTAAGAAGAGCTTGTAATGATTAGAAAGCCACTTAATACTAACAATCTTTAGCTTTTCTGTTTTTCATAGAATATAAACAGTGGTAGGTGTTGGGCTACCTTCTACATCTTTTCAAGTATCTTATAAAGAAAATAAAAATTTATCATTTAGTTAAATTACAATAAAGTTTGGAGACTTTATGTAATTTACGATCCCTCTGTAGGAAGCAATTTACAAACACACATTAAAAAACACATCTCAAACCACTTTTAATCTGAATGAACAAGACAGATGTAAGTGGGATGAGAAGCTCAAAAACATAAACATTTTTTGCCAGAAAAAGCAATGGGAAAAAAAAAAGTTTGAGATGTTTAATACATCTGGAATTTTCAAAGTATCTTGACTATGTTTAGGCATGTATAATTTTTATCATATATTTACTTTCTCTCAATGGCTTACAAAACTTAAACCAGTTTGAATTAATTTCAACAATTTGGATTAACATGTGGGAAATACTAGTAGTCTGTAAGAATAAAATCACGCTTCTTACTTCAATTTGAAAGCTGATACTGTATTTGGGAAAGAAATACAAGAGAAATACATTCAATTAAATCCACACATACCAAATAGATATTTCTGCATTGAATACATCATTCCTGAAATCTGAAAACAATTCGTTTTCTGCTTACTCTGTGACTAGTGCATGAGAAAAATAAGTAACTACTGGTATCATCCCTGGAGAATTCAGTTTCTAAAACTAAAGCACTAATTAACAATTAATCAAGGCAGCTCAACATTTGTACATTAAAGAAAAAAAGACAAAACAGATTACCTTGACATTCTCCAAATTATACCTCTTTAAGATTAGGTGGTGTGAAAAATTGTGGTGTAAAGTGCCAGTCATTCTTGTCATTCAACAGCAATAGTAAACATTTTTAACAATAAAATTTACATCATATGTGTGTTCATCTGATTTAAACAATTCATTTTTACAGATAAAACAGTGCTATTACCTAAAACTACTTCAGATCAGTACAGTATTCTGCCAGTAGGCCTCGAGTCTCAACATTCATATGCTCAAGAATCTAAGAGACGCAACTCTTCACCCTCTACCCTGTCTGGCCAGTACAGGAGGACACAACACTCTCTGCCTGCTTATTATAGTAGGCAGCAAGAAAAAAAAAGAAACACCACCAAAACAGAGATACAAGCCAATTGTTCCACTTATGCATACAGAAAGGGAGCAAAATTAGATGATATCATCAAACCATGACAGTCTGGCACATTCAACCTGAACTACAGAGTGCAGACAAGACTGTTTTGTCCAGTCAGATGGGATTTGCTATGTGAAACACCCAGTAGGTTCTGGTCATAATTCTGCCTAATGTGCTCCAAGCAAGTCCTATGATAAACTCACCTGTAAAATGTGAGAGTGATTCATCCTAACAAACAGTTAAAAATGAGACACACTGACATTCATGAGTTGGTTGAAGTCAACAGAACTGCTTCAAAAATTGCCGGGATACAAAAGGGAAAAAATAAAAAGACTGCCTTATTTCTAACTATGTCCTTCTGCTTTACATACAGGTTACAAATATCCGGAAAGAGCTTTGAAAAAATAACATTATCCCCACTTTACATACAAATTAACAGAGACACAGAGACGTGAAGTGATTTACCAGCACCACACAGCTGGTCAGTGATAGACTTGGGAACAGAATCCAACCTGATTCCCAACTTGACTCTCAAGCCCAAAAAACAAGCATCAGTGAGATTCTGTCCATTAAACATATACCAAAAAATGCTGCTCACTATGAAATACAAATCCCTCTCTGTGTCATAAACAAAAATGAAAACAGTCACATACAGAGAATACGTTTCCCTTCTGGCAAAATAAGAGTCAAAGTTTAGTATTAATCATGCATATATATGACTACACGTGCCTACACAGGTAACGTCCACACATGCACGTCCACATCGGACAGAGAATGAGAGAGGATGGCAGATAACATTATTTAGTGCAAGCTAAAAATATCTGCAATGTATCAGCAAAATATGTCATGCTAAATAATATCCAGGGTGTGGTATACTTCCAACACTGTAAGGGACTTCCATTCTGTCTACCTTATTTTAGTATTATAATGGCTAAACAAATGAATTTGATGGGGGAAAGCATCCAGCAACGACTCTGGAGTCTTATTAAAAAAATCAGCATAAACCCCACCTTTAATTTTTGACTGCAATACTGCATTAATGACACGTAGCTGTTACATTTTCCTGGTAAATCCCTGCTGAATCACGGAATTAGAGCATCATTTTTACTTTTGCAGATATCTGTAGTGATAGACTGTGCATAAACCAGTTTCCCTCCAATGTCACTCCCACTGTCCTGTGGTTCTTCATTTTCAGTTCCCCTCTACAGATTCCATCATGGGCCTGTTACTTCTTCATCAGTATTACCAAAACCGTATTTGAAGAGCAGAACGTATTAAATCACCTTTCTGTGAAAGGAGCTTGTAGTTAAAGCGTGAGTGAGGCTATGAAAGAATATCCTGTTGGAGTGCTAGTACAGCAGAATTATTTACAGTCTCTTCATATTTATTTTGCTCCACATGCTAAAACAAAAATAATTAATTTTCAAAGTGAAATACAAAACTTGCTGTCTCTAACAGACTTGTTTTACACTTATTTTTGCAATACTACAGCATATAAAATACTGTAACTAACTAAACCCAATGAATTGCAACAAAATTTAACTAATTAAGGACAGACTGTATTATAATTACATAAAGACTGTATCAATTAAAGTGTAATATTAATTTGTTTACAAAACAATGGGTTTCATTATTCACCCAACTCCTAATATTCTGTGATTCTGTGATCAGAGCAAATGACTAAAGCTTTAATTTTCATATTTATTTATGGCTAGATAATTACACACAAAGAAGGTGATTTAGCCTCTTAATCTACCTAGCTTTTCAAATTTTAATTGCTTTTTAATTATAAAGACCATTACTGTCCCAAGTGTCCTTAATTGGATTTCAGCAAACTTTAATAACATAAAACTCTTCCTTACCTTATCAAGTTCTGGATCTTGAAAAGGAAATTTGCTTATAACTATTTTGTATTCCTCTTCATTTGCTACAGGAATAGGGCTGTAGTTGTCTGCTTCAAAAATATCCCTGGTGAATTAGTTAGTAAAGTGAAAAAAGTTTAGGATATATAACTTATTTACAGTATTTTCCAGCATTAAAAGATGTAAATGATTATAAATTTTACTACCACACTAAAGTGTGCAGCTTCAAAAAGTTATGAGCTGCAATGATCACAACTTCAGACAACCAAACTATTTTTAGATTAATTCCAAAGTACATTGTATATGATAACTCTTTTTACTGTGTTTAATCACAGAGAAAAAAATAGCTTAAAGTATTTTTATATGTCTGTCTCAAAGCATAATACAGCAAAGGAACTTTAAATGAACTAGTCTACTCTAGGGTAAACCATAATGAGATAGTTATTAATTATTGCCTACATATATTATTATACATTTTGCCTACACTAAAGCAGATATTCCAAGTGTCTCACTTAGATACCACAGCTGCATGCAGTCAATAGGGATGAGGCAGAGAACATCAGGTAGGCACACGGCCACAGCATTAAGTACCCTCTGGACTTCTCTACTGGTTAAATGACTATACGAGGAGCAGAGAGAGCTTGAGAATCTTCAGTAGTCAATTTAATTTCAAGGGTTTCTGTACTACAACGTAACGTATTTTATGGTAAACAATTTCTGCACATTTAGACATCACATCCTATCTGCAAACAGGCTTTGGAGTACTGTCCCAGGCTGCTGTATTCTTAGGTTTATGATTTACTCAATCAAGTGATTCCAAAGAATAGGTGGAAACCAACCTGCATTAAAATACCACAAAGACATACTGGTAACGCCAGCAGTCCATCAGGGAGATACGCACATCAGTTAACTGTAAACATTAAGACAACCTAAATTAGGAACCTAATGCCCTATTGCAATAGCCTAGAGTTACTAGGTTCCCAGTGAACAAAACCAGACATCTCTTGCCTGCACGTTTCTCTAATAATGTCCCTTTGGAGACCTTCCCTCTCTTCATTAACTTCTGCACAAGTAGTACTCAATGGCTCTTCTCCTAAATATTAGTTACATGTAATAAATAGCTTAGTTCTATCCAACTTGAAATTCATAGACAATACTGAGTCAATCAATTCTTCCAGAACTACGACTCTATCAAAAAACCTTGAAGTTAGACAAAAACAATAGATGTAATACAAAAGGCACAATTATTTTGAAATACTAACCTGAACAGTCCAGACCACTTTTTAAGAAGTGTTTCATTGTACTGGTCTCTTATCTCGAACAAAAGATCAAATAGTCGGTTCACAGGAAAACCATAGCCCTAAGGTGTAAAAATGAAAAGGGTGGATAATACAAGAACTAATACACTCAATTCCTATCACATTACTTCAGGACTCTGAGATGAGACTTACTATTCAATCCTGTCACGTCTATAAAACAAATTATAGTACTTTAAACATACCACTACAATTAGAAGATTATATATTAAATTCTTATCAAATACTTTATCCTGTGCTTTCAGTTTTTAAGCAGAAATTTGTCCCATTTCTCTACAACATTTTAACTTGCTATTTATGCATATAACTAATCTCTTTTTCCCGTCTGTTAAACATTGCAAGAATACTTGCCAGTGATGTTACCTTTAAGCTAGAGAGTTAATGATAACTGGAATGCTATTCTTACTAAAGATCAGAATTAATGCATTTATAAAAAGACAAAGACATACACAAACTAGAAAGCTAACATTAATTTTGCACAGATATTAATAACTGCATGCTAGTTGGATAGCCCAGGATGCATGCCCTAAATTGATACTACTAAAAAGGAGGAACCAAGGCAAGAAATACATGTATTTTTGAAATATCACTGTGTGTAATTTTGTTGTTTATTTGTATACATGATTCAGGAAAAGCCAAATCATTACACTTACTCATCTAAAGGAAAAATTTTACTCTAGCAATTTCAGCTAAATTACTAACATAATATGTACCTGCAAAGTATCAGCAAATACTACAATGAGATTCTTCAGTTCCAGAACAAGGTCGGGATCACTGCAATATGACTGAAAGTGAGAAATTCTGGTTTTGTTAAAAGGATTTAAAGTATGGGACATATGTTTTGAAAGAATATTAGCACAGAACGTTAAACTCTCCAGCTTTAGCCCTTTACCTGACTGACTGCCTTAGTAAAAACCGACTTAGACTCACTAGTCTTCACTTAGTTTAGCTACATAAAATTATTTGTTAAACTTTTATGTGAACTATCAGTAGTATAAAAGCAAAGAAAAATAAACTAAAATATGAGATTCAACAAATACCAGTATGTTGTACTGCGATTCAAAATCAGCAAATCACATTTATTTCAGTAGAACACAAGCACATGTCAAAACACTTTGCTAAATCAACATCAGAGAGGCTTCCAGAGGACAATCTTTTCAACACTAAGCCTGGGCCTAATTAGTGCTAACTGTGCCACCTCAGACAGTTTCCCAGCTGTATGAGGAAAATGCTATAAAATACTGTCTACATAAATTCAAATTCAATAGTAAAAAGTCAAGACATTAAGTAATTTACTCTACTAAATTACTAAAATCTGACTTTTAGAGATTTGGAGTCATGCAACTAAGGCATTCACCTCAGCCTCACTATTTGGAATACTGGATAAAGTAAAAATTATTTATAGGAGAATACAGTATTGGTTAGAGACAACATATGCCCATTTTTCTTTAATTTTTGCTCTTAGCATACTTCTAAAAATATAAGGGATTGGTTCACAATACCCCATAAGACAACATACACTTACCTAAACATTAGTCTGTACTAGGATGACGTTAGAAAGAGATTGTGATAGAATTGGTTTTGATGGGAATTATGTGTTTTGAAAAGAATTGGTGATCAACTACATGACAAGACATTGAAGAGTTCTTTAGAGATTACATTACTTTTACTCCTTAGATTACCACATTCTTACATAGGTGTATAAATCCGTATGCAGCCAGTTAACCTTCAAAGTATTTAAAGAATTATGAATATATCTCAATTTATCCCAATACTCTAAAATAAATTAAAAAGTATGAGAACAACTCATGTACCACTGACCAGTAAAGGGCATCTGATAAAACTATAGTTGCAGTCTGAACTTTGTGCCCATTTTTCCTCGGTATATACAAAACTTAAAATATTCCTCAAATTAAAGATCAGTTGTAATAAGAATAAACTTGCAAAAAGAAACTGCTTCGAGCAAACATTAAAAAGGGAAAAAGAAAACTCTTCCCTTTTTTTCTAATAGTTAAAGTTGTACCAATAGTAAACTCCGAAGCGATTTACTGTTAGTCTGAGTGCACAACGGTATTTCACTGATTTTAACAGAGGAATAAGAAATAGCACCGAGCTATTTAGCCTCATTGGATCTAAGGTAGAAATGTAACTTTGGAAGACACACTTGGAATGTATTGAAATACTCAGTTGATACAGAATTACATTCTAACATCTGTGAAGATTTTTCCAATACCTTTCCTTCAACATAAACTTATTACTACTACAGCACTGAAGAGATAGCTCCAAGGGTTTCGCTGGTGGAGTTTATTTTGGAAACACAGCATTTGGAATGATAATTAGGAACTATTTCCTGGTGGTGCTTTCAGTGCTGAACTATTCAATCTGATCTAATGAAGAGGTCAGTGAGACTAATGAGGAAGGATTGCAATAATAACAGCAGATTAACTCTGCATATTCTAAACTGCTAGACTAAGAGAAGGTTTGGAAGACCCAGTGAGTTGTAAATCAGTGGAGGATTATGCAAATAGCCCATGGCTGAGGATCACAGCCTGATACTGTTGGGAAAAACAAAAGCTTGGCAGGCTCCCTCCCAAATCTGAGCAATTTTTAATCACAAGGAAAAGAAAACACGAGATGGGTGTAATTTTTCCACTTTGTTACTATCCCAGCTTTAAATATACAGAGCTCTGCAGTAAGAGGATTTAAACCACAATACTGGTAAGACTTCTCACTTACTGAATGTGTTCTAAGAACAGCAATGATCTTGGAAAGGGCCATGTTCCAGAGTTCATCAGTGTATGTTCTAGTTACCAATCCTTGGGTTACATGTAAAATGTGGTCTTCTACTACAAAGAAGCTAAAACAAAGTAATACTTAGATTATTAAGTTGGTTTCTAGTATTAGAGCAAATTCTACCCTTTCACATGCAAGCACAGTCAAACCCTTCCCCATTCAAGCAGTGACCCTTTGGTGGGTTTGGTGTTCTGTTTTGCCCAGCATGAAGTCAAAATGTGAAAAATTTGTTTCATGCCAGCTGGATCCCAGGCTGCTTGGAGGGTCCTTGCAGGGTACCGCACTGGTAGGATGCGGATGCTCTTCCCTGCTCAGATCCAGCAACAACCACCCGCATAATTTTTGCAAAACTGAACCTTGCAGAAGAAAGGTTTTGGACAACGTGAAAACAGAGGGTGAATTACAAATCAATGCAGTAAAAACTGAAATAAATCTCTGTTTAGAAAACTTACCCTACAATTTGACTGAAGTATCTTCTATAGCCTTCTACTGTTTCATGCTTTCAGTGAAGAAGAAAACAAGTTTAGGAATAAAAATACCACTAAGTATTTGGTACAACCCAAGTCAATGCGGAAACAAAAACATTGGTTACCATGCTTGACTGCGGCTGCAGAACTAATCTTGCTTGTTTCCTTCTTTGTTTTCTGTAGTAATTTTCAAATATTTCTCCATCACCCTAAAATGTGACAAAAGTCGTTAAAAAAAAGAATATTGTCTCAGTATGAAAAGGACGCTTCTTAAAGTAAGGGTAGAATTCTCCTAAACTAAGCCACGTATTTTGCATTTATTCCACATGCAGATCTCTGGCTGAAACGAGCAAATTTTTGCACGCATGAAATATGCAGAAATTCTCTCTTTTTTTTAAGCAGCCTAAAACACACTGTAAAAATTGTGCTTATGTGTCTACACTTTGACAAAAAAAATGCATTTTAAGCAACATTTACATTTATAAACTACAGCTTTCAAAGTACATAAACATTTGTAGACAAGGGATATCACCTATTACTCTAAAACTAAATCTAATTGTCTTCTAAAATGTTTCTCTACGGTATTCAAGAAAACAACTACATTTTAAAGTTGTTACAAAAATGTTTCTGTGAATACATCTGAACACTGCCTGCATTAGCTTTGCCTAAGAAAAAAGAACACATAAGATTTACTTAATATTTGCTTATTCTCTTTGGAATTAGTAAATATAATGACTGTGGATTTGGATTTTTCTCCTATCACAGTCCTCAAAAATACAATACCCTCTGTCTAATGATTATATTATGAAGAATTCAAGTGACATTCTACACATCTAATTAAGATGACCTTTCAGTAGAAACCATCTGTCCATTCAAAATAAGTGCTACATTGACTCATCTACCTACTGAACACAGTATGATTTGTATGCAAGCAGAATAAGGCAGCTTAGCATTTTTAAGGTTTGTTTTTACCTCATGAGCCTATTATTAGGCCAGTGCTATTTAGAATTCCATTAGTTGGGCTTCTAAAACTCTTCAAGTAAAATTATTACAGACATTGTATATTACTAAGTCAGTATTACTTACCTAACTCCTTTATAACATACAACAAAGAAAGTTTAAATTTAGTATTTTAAGTTTATTGCATTCAGAAATACTGCTAACCTAACAAGTTCTAAAAGTAAAAAAAGACTTGGCTTAAAAACAAAAACCCACTTGAAACTGAGATGCACATTTAGTAGAACACTTTCTGTTGCAGCAGAAGTTTACAGTGTGCTGTAACTGGTACTAACACACACTGATCAGACATACTAACCCTTCACCTCCAGCCCAAATATTCAATAGTTTCCAGATGCACAAAGCCATTATTGAATTCTATTTCCAACGCCAAATCTCTACTCAGTCCTGACACAAGCTTCTCAAGTGAAAGAGTAGCTGCTGTTCTCAAATCCACACCAAAAATGGAGATGCAAAATATCTAATGATTATTTATAGACTGTGCTACCCTATGCAATCAAGATCAGCAATTCTGGCATAACAACTATTTTAAACAGATGTCCTAATGCAATCAGCAGATTAGAGAAGCAACCCTGATGATTCACTCAGTAAGCAGAGGAAAGGCAAGATAAAATATACCTAAGCAATGCATGTGTTTTGCCCAGCTTCCAAAAGTTCATGAGTTTGTATAAACAGAAATAATAAATCACTTCACAATGGGTTATAAATTCTAGGAATACAGCTCATATATCAAGCGTTTTTTCACACCACAGTTACATTTATTTTATACTGCTATACGGCATTTAGTTAAAAGTAACATTACACATCAAAGGGATCAAGGGTGTTTTCAGCAGAATTTAAATATACAGCATCTCATATAATATATGGGACTAAAAAAAAGCTCTTTATATATATTGCCCACAAGCTTCTAGCCTGAGGAAAGGTTACTTGTCAGTAAGTACAATCTGTGTTTGGCACATACGTATCTTGCAATCACCAGGCTGCAATCACAAGCTATGTAGCATCCTGAGGTATACAAAATCCTGCTTGCTTCTTCAATATGAAGCAGCTAAAACAGGCTGTTGTGTCTCTGACACTGAATCCAATCTCATCTGCCTGAGCACAGTCTGTCACAATCTCCAGTTTTCGCTTCCTATTTTGCTCTACTATTCTAATTTCCACAAGATTCAAACAGAATATTCCTATGTTTTGTGATACTGATCACATTCCCTCAAATGTCTGGGTAACACAAAACACCTGGGGGAACTGCAAAAGTGCAGATACCACTATTGAGGCAGACATGCATATTTAACATATATCCTTAATAACACTTATGTAATTAATGTCTTGCTATGTGTTCTTTATTATGCATTTAAAATAAAACATATATTTGTAGTTGTGCCCTGCGTATCCATATCCTACCCATCTCACCTGGTCTTACTACTAAAGAGAACTACTACTACTAGAAACAATATGTTTGCTTGAGAACTATCAGAGCATGAAAAATATGAAAATGAACATTCAACTTCAAAAAGTAAAATATCCTTTTGAAGTCACTGTAATACATACCAAAACTGAGTAGATGTGCAGACACCTGTAGACTGGAGAAAAGTCTACAAGATCTTGAGCAGTTAAAACCTGAAGGAGGAAAGGAAAAAGAAAAGTATATATAGCATAAAACCCATATGATCTGCAAAATGCGATACATTACCAGCAGAAATTGTCCACTTAATAAACACTTCATAAGACATCTTACTGATAAGGAATTATCCCTTCCTTTTAATTTAAATTCCTTTAAATTTTAAATTCTGTTTTAGTGCCCTTAATTTTACAACTGCTCAACTTGTTTTCTTAGAAATTTAAGGGAGAATTAGTTTAGTAGAGCGTGAAGTTAGTAGAGTGATGCATCTAGAGACCAGATGAACATGGAAACACACTGGGATTCAACACAAAAGCATAACCAGATGGGGACCAGCAAAGGCAACTCTGTTGACAGGCTCTACAGCCACTAAAACCACTGCTTCCATAGAAAATGGTGGAAGAGAGTTTGCTTTAATGACCTGAAGAGTAACTGCATCAGTCTTTTTGCCAGTAATTTCAGGATCGAAAAACAGATAGGTTTTATCACAAAAGAGCATATTAACTGCTTGATTCTCTCCACTCTTTGTATTGCAGTACTAGATTCTGTGTTACAAGACCAGACTCCTTTCACGGTGTTTTCAGAGCACCAGATTCAAAGGTCTAAATACTCACTGTTTTATTCAGTTTATGAACACTGTGTATTTGATAGCTGAAAGAGTTCTGCACAAGCTCAAGTCCTCAACACAGAAACGCTGGCTTTAGCAATAATAGAATATTCCAGTGGGCCACATATCATTTACAGTGGGCAGATTCTGTATAATGTAAGTTGCAACTGAATTACAGAATAATTACAAGTTTGAATGTCCCCAGACACGATGCTAAAGCTAGCATTAATACAACTGGTATTTTGGCACTGTTTTCTTCCCCTAAAATGCTGATCTGGACTGGTGTTGCTCAAAGGTGTTCTCTGGTCCTTCCTAACAAACATTGACCATCTACAGACAGCATTATGCAAATTTTCTTCAATAAACCTACAAAAATCACTTTAAGTAAGACGTTCTGATTAGTGTAAAGTTACCTCTTCTTCGTGTTCATCATCTTCTTCAAACGTTCGCTTCAATGTCATTTCATTCCTGGATTCCAAAATTCTGCTTCTACCTAAATGCATATTCCGACCATAGTTTACATTATTCTGCTTCTGAAGAGTGGTACTAAAGGTTTTCTGCTGCTGTGCCTGTTTCAAAAGTAGCACCAATAAAGAGGGATGTAATGCAAGTTTCATCACACATGAGTATATGGTATGACATGAAAAAGGGTGGTGCTCTTGAACACACATCAGCACAACTGCAACATGAGTGTTCTCAGCTTACACCGATGGTTTTGTCCTTAATAGATTTGGGATGATAAATTATTCCAATAGCTAATTTCTGCATCATTTTTCCCTAATCCCCAGAATGTAATTTTAAAGGTAGAAAAATTTTTAAAAGTAATCTATAATTTTCCTGATCATAAATTGCAAACAGAGAATCAATATTTAAATGAAGTACAGTTATCACATAGTTTCCAGCTATTTCCAGTTTCTTCAATTAAGCCCTTGTGAGCAAGCAGCTGCAAAAGCCAAATGCACTACATTGTCCTTACTATTGAAAGAAATGCAGCAAGGTAGTACAGTGTAGTCTTGCAATTAAGTTTCATTTCTAATAATCAATGCTGCATTTTACAAGAGCCTTAGATGACAAAACGGCTACCCAACCTGAACTCTGTCCAATAAAAAGTCAAATGAAAACTTCACTTGCTCTCCAGATAAATGTTAAAAGCAGTAATTGCTTTAAACCTTGCCCAGCAGCAGTGCTGTAACGTGGCAGATTATTTTGTGATGGAACAGGCAAGGGCTCCAGCTGTCCCAGTCTGATCCTGGCTCTCACCTCAGTCCTCTGCCCTCTCTCCTCTGTAACGTGCTCTCTCTGGAGGTTAATGTGCCAATACTGTGCCCTGTACTAGCAGTATTTTAGAAAGAATTAGGCAGTTATCTCCACATTTCTTTTAGTCTTATTCATCTTTGCTGGTTGGCCAGATGGGCTGCTCTTTGTTTTGCTGTAGCAGCTGTTGAGTTCCAGACTGTCCAGGAGTTGACTACTCAAAGTGTTTCACAGTTTTTCACAACTTGAGATAAACAGCATTTCTCCTTCCTTTCTCTGGGAGGAAACGACTTGTCCAGGACACAGATACAAATTTGGAAGGGAAGTTTGATGCTACTGAGGTGTCATGCTGCTGCTTCCTGCATTCGTCAGGGACTGCTACAATCAACAGCTTCATGTCCAGGAGAAGAAACTACCCTAGATGTTAGCAAGCGTTTCACAGCTCTCCATCTTTACTCAAAGGTCTCTGTGACGGCTATAATCCTTACACAAATCTTTTGGGCTAACCTAAGACTACTGACACTGACATTTTCAGTAGATAACAGGACTGAAGTCATCCTATTAGGTCAGCTTACCTGCTTCATGGCAGTTTCCCCAATTCTGTCAGAGTGCTTTCGAATACTCTCTAAGAAATCCTTGAGATCTGAC
Source organism: Mesitornis unicolor (assembly GCF_000695765.1). Classification (NCBI taxonomy): domain Eukaryota; kingdom Metazoa; phylum Chordata; class Aves; order Mesitornithiformes; family Mesitornithidae; genus Mesitornis; species Mesitornis unicolor. The sequence continues at coordinate 58,748 of NW_010183736.1, forward strand.
ATGGATATTTCTTTTATTTCTTCACGCAGTTTTGGAAGATTTTCTATCATTATCTGGCAAAAACGGTATTGGCTAACTCTAGGAAGATATAGATTTTCTAGCTGTTCCATTGTTTTTAAAGCAGAATAGTATCTACAAAGAGATTAAAATCAAATTATGTAGCTTCTTATCACATTTTAATAAAATACTTTGTTTATCAAATATAGGATACCAATATAATACATGCAATCAATATATATCTAATGAAATTACTCTGTTCTCAGGAAAATTAAGAAAAATGGTCATCCATATAATGCTTTAGTTTGGAAAAAAGCAGTGATCTGTCGGAGTGATTTTGTCAAGTAAAAATTTTAGGTAGGCTTCTAAGGTATTAGCTGTTTTGATCAGTAGATTCCTAATGCCACATGGAGCATCTTGCAGAATGGAGGCACTAAAGTCCTAACAGTTATCTTCCCTTCTAGAATGAATTTATGAGGGGCTTTTTTTGAGTTCTTTTTTCTGAAACACAAATTGCCAATCACTCAACACTGCAGTACATGCACCAAACAATGACAAAAGCCTTGGCAAAGCGTGCCTGTATTCTTCAGGTATATGTGAACACAGACAGACATTCACACCCACCCCTTCCACCATCCTTAGTTGGAAGACATGTATACACTTATTTCAAGCAATATTTTTTGTCAGCAGTGTATCTTATTTTGCTGTAAACCACGAATCTATTTACTCTTCTGACAAAACATAGTATATTCCACCAAGAAAACAACTACTTTGAACAAGCATTAAGGTCAGAGGGTATTTAAAAAACCAAACCAAACCAGGAAAAAAAACAAACAACCCACACACAAAACAAAAACAAAACCAAAAAATCCCAAACAAACAAAAAACAAACCACCAAACCACACCAAACAAAAAAAACAACAAAGACCCCATAATTTTCTCCATTCTTCCATGTTCTGTTAGCCTACAGACTTCGTAGCAGAAATACAGAAGATATGGCTTGACAGAAGCGAAAAACAAAACACCAAGAACACTTCCTCTCGTGTTCATACACTGCGCAGATGTTGTACGGTACAATCACAACTATGCTGTGAAATTTTACATGAGGGACAGTGAGTTTAAAGAAATACTCAAGTTTAAACCAACCATAAAAAGTGATTCAGCTGCAAAACAAATTAAAAAATAAAGACTCAGACAACTTTGACAACAGAAAGCTACCAAATATTGAGGCATCAACTCTATTACTGCAGTTATTTACATGTCTTCACTCTCAGTTCTCTCACAGATTACAGGCGTTGGGGGGCCAAGAGTTATTTGCTAAAACCATTTATCGACTTCAGACCTGCAGCACATAAGTAAAATCTTGACGCTGCCAGTTGATTTAGGGAAACATTTAACGAAGGAAATTTTAATTGAGGGAAATTGGTTTTCCATGCTTCCTCTTACAATCAGTAAAGATGAACACCAAAAGAGGTGATTCAGAGCTGAGCCAGGCTCCTATGTGCCTGTTCCTGAAGCCAATACCTTTCTCTATTTTATTTTCAAACGTCACACAGGCTCCTAAGGCAGAATGCTTGTGAAAATGTTTACTGAAAAGATGAAGCAAAATAGAAGAGGGCCCATTTTGGGATAGACAGCTAAACTAAGGCAGCAATGAACAGAAACACCATGATCAACAGATCTGTGATATCAACATTTTTAAAAGAGGTGCAACAAACAAGTTAAACATTAATAGAACAGCAATTAGTTGTAGACGTGACAATAATTTTCCTTTACACACCATTCTTACCAGCAAATCAGCCCAGGAGGCTTTTAGAAAAATGCATTTAGTTTGGCCTATTATAACAGAATAAGGTGAACGGATGCCTTCTAGTTTGATCTTGAATGGGAAAAGCAGAAAAACTGAGATCAGACTGAGTTAACTTGCTTTTAATTCCAATCCTTTCTTTCCATAAATACAGAGTAATATCTTTAGCTCATTTTTAGCTTTTTGTATTATGACCTTAATTCCCTTATCTTCCTGAAAGTCAGTATTAGAAAATTACCAAGCCATTTTTAAAGGGAAGAGTTGATAATGAGCCAAGTCCCTTCAAATGTACAAGAAAACATGGAAAAGGGTCCTTTCCAGTTCTTTTGCTTCTGGATATTAATTTTAAGATAGAGCAAGTAAACACTTTCAAACTGAAATACAATTCAAGCTGCTGATCTCCTTCTGTAGATAAGCAATAACAAATTATTAATACTTCAGTCATAACTTCTTGTTCCATTCTGAACTAAACACATTGTTTTGAATTTTCTCTATCAAGACATTTCTAAGCTAACAGTTCAGCACAGCTGGAGGATTGGAAAAACATTCTCTTTTATGCCAGAATACAACTGCTTTCAGAAGACTGCAAATAAAGAGGCTTCAAGTGTAAATTAGGAGCTTTTGTTTATTATATACTTGGTTTATATAAAATACACATAAGGTGATGGGAATGTTGCAGATAAGAAGGGGTCTGGTGGGTTTTGATGGGTGGTTTTTGGTTTTTTAAATAGTAAATGACCAAGAGTGCCACATGGTGAGACTTCTGGGGAATAAAACCATAATAGCATCAAAATCGTATAAAAGGTTTTTATTTAAATTACATGGATCAGCTTATCAGAACACTGTTAGTTCATCTGGAAGGTTTTTGACTGCTGTCTCTAAGATCAGAATTAACATAATCCATTTTAAATCCATTCTAGAGTCCCTTACTAATTATATATATATATGCAGCTCAAGACCTTGCCCCTTTAACATCTGTTCTGATAAAGCACTGAACTCTTATTAATTTGAAGGTCATCTGCAGGTCAGGATTTAAGCTAAAAAGTTTTGCATATCATTTCATGGAATTATGTCTTTTCATATTTTGCTTTAAAAACATTCCATAGATTTAACTCAATGCTGAAGATTTTGACAACAGTATCATTAGTTTGTATCATATATTATCAATCATACAAGGTAAAGATTGCCAATTTTACTATTAATTAGTTAGGGAAGTACCTTCAATATCATTTTTTCATATAAATATAGCAGTCCTCTGTCTATTCTTCTGAGCTAATCTTGTAGGAATATGTTCCCCAAGGCAGCATTTATAATGTAAGCTTTGAAACGGAAGATGTAAGTTTGGACCACCAATAGAGGTCATACCATAATACTGTCCAGAACTGATCCATCTTGTCGTCAGAATGAGAAAACTGTATGATGGATTAAACTAACATATCCAAAGTATAAAAATAAAAACTTCTAAAACCAGCAAGACGCAGAACTGGAAAACAAACGAATAAAAACCACAAGTGCCCCCCCCCCAATCAATATTAGTGTTTTGCATCATCTTATTCTAAAATTGAGCTGGTGTTTTACAAAATGTCCAAGTCCCAGGCACAGATTACCCAGATCTGTATCAGAATTTGAAACATCAGCACACAAAAAAAATCCTAAAGAAAAAGAAAGTGACCGTTACTTTAGTGCACACAAAGTATTAAGTTATGTTTTAAACGACAGAGAGAAATGTTAAGATTTTTATCAGCATGGTGTCATTAGGAGGCAGTTAAGAGAAATACCATAACTTACTAAAAAAGCCCCATCAAGTTAAACTAGAGCAGTCAAGAAGCCACACAAGACAGGAGCAAGAGGAACTCAATGGCTGTGCATTTTTCTGAGAATAATACATTCGTACATAAGCCTTTTGAGTAAAGAAACATGTAGTCACATCCCAAA
>NW_010183736.1:62639-66819 GCF_000695765.1 Mesitornis unicolor
CCTGCTTACTGCATTTCCATGAAGTAAATATGCAAAACATTTTGTACTTTACCAGATTAAAGGGATTTCATTGACATTTTTCAATAATACTGTGGAAAAGTCGCATTCACAGAGAACTTGAATATATTGAAATTGCAATTGAAAACCTTGCATTTCACCTGAGAAACAACTATTTCTTCACTTTGTTTTTAAATCCAGTTGTCTAACAATTCTAAACCTAATTTTTAAACTTCTCCAGCATACCAACTCTATCCATTGCCTCAAAGGACCATGAACTGACATCAAGGCACTACTAGCTCTGAAACTTCTGTAAAGTGAGTGAGAAGCCCAACATTTCTGAAAACCAGATTAAAGAGCTGCTGTGAGAAAAAAAAACAAGATCTGTGGAATACTTTTTACATCCATAATGGTTTTTTAAAAAATAGAAATTATCGTACAAGTAGCATCGTGAGAGCAGTGAGAAAGCAGGCAGCTGACAGGTCAGTATCAAATATAAACTTTTATGGGCTTTTTTGCCAGATCCATAATACCTCTGGGAAGTATTGAGGTACAGTTGGTAAAATCCAGTGCTTCCTTTTGACATGGTTCCAAAATAACCCAGAAAACCAAAATCAAATCACCACTGGTTTTATCTGTTCTGATACCTTTTTCATACAGATGTGGGTAGAATCAAAATCTATAAAATATGAAGTTTTCCTATTTGCATCCTTTATGTCTTCAGGTTTATTTGAATGCTTAAAAGGTTTATGTACAGAAAGGCTGCATGCCTGCCTCAGTGAGACGTAGCAATCTAAATAAAATAAGCAACTCTGTCTTTCCCACAGTTCAGAAGAAAGCCCATAGTAAGGTCAGAAAATAAATTCAAGTCTTTCAGGGCAAAAAGCTCACTCTGAAAGACCATACTCTTTCTTTAGTCATCACAGCAGATTCGAGGAGATTCAACAACAGCCTTAACAGATAGATTTATTTAATTATTTTCATTATACGATGGGACGGTGAGGGTTGTAACACTCATTGTGGAACAAGACTTGCAAAAACATCAGTTCTAACAATTCCCACTTAGACCACAATCTCTTGAAGCATCTGTGAACTTTCTCCAGAGACACCTATCAAAATCCAAATGCACAGGTCATGGTAACAGAGCTGTATAAAATGTGTGATGATCTTAACCTCCGACTTAAAATTAAAGATCTAGGAAGTTCAAGCTAAAAGCATAGCTCTCAGTAGGTGTTTTGGAGAGCAGTGGAGAAACCACACCTCCCCCTTGTGCTTCCTCAGCTAAGACTTTAAACCCTCCACGATTCCTACCAGCCAATTGTGCCTGTTTAGAGCAGATTTTGAGTTACTTCCTCTCACAACTATAGCTCTTGTCAACTTCTGTTATGCACGGCTCAGGGGACAGATAAATAGGATACAGAGCCTTTCACCCCTAGGTCATCAGTTCAAACGCAGCCCATGTTCGTAGGAACCAAAAGTTGCTACTAATAGATGGCTTTTTGGACTTCTCACTAAACCTCCATTCTATCTGCATAAACCAGTATGCACTCTAGGCTCAAAATCCTGCATTATATTAAAAGGCATCTGCCATGCAGAAGAGGAAATGGAATTCCAACCTTTATTCTAAAACAACTGTCCCCCAAAAATATGGGACATCCACGCTTTCTTCTTCCCTTCCGTTAAACATTGATAATGCTTGTTTTGCTCATAGTGCAAGACTGTAAGACAACAGAATAATGAAAACATTCTAAAAGGCTGCAAGTAGAGAAAGTCGAGAGAAAAGAGATACTTTTCAAACCTAATTGAAGGTTTATGAGAAAAAAAAATAGTCTTCGCTTAAAACAAATATTCCTCACTCTTTTCTTAAGACAAGGATTGTTAATGCTCCTCTCTCTGACTCTTCCAGGAAAGCTTCACAGCAAGGAAGGTCAGTTTTGAAATTCCTTGTACCTGCACACATTAGCTATCAGGTCTGTGCACTGATGCTAGGGATCTCCTTGCTATTGCTCAGTCACTTAGTGATAAAGGCCAGGATACACTCACTCTCTGGATCTGTTGCCTGCTAAGTCACAAGGAAATTACCATTTGAATTAACCGCAAGTTCCATGGGACAGCCACCTCCAGGTTGTATTATAGGGAATTGCAAGTCACAGGCAAAGTAGTAACTGTAGCATAAGTAGTAAAAGGGATATCTGAGCTGGAGCAATAGCCTGCAGTAGAGTATAAACCTTCTGCACTCCATGAGATGTCAAGGTATGGTACATCAAAGCTATGGCATCTCCCCTCTCTCTTAGATCTTTTTATGGTATGACAATGACACGTCCAAACCCTTCAATTCAGTACAACATCCTTTGACTTTTAAGACTTCCTGTCTGACAACTCCTTCCACAGGAAAATTAACAGATCTGAATCTGTTAAATCTAAAACTAAACTTCCGTTTAAAGAGTACTGACGATTTCTCAGAAAGCACATCAACCATCAGTGGACTCTACAAAACTACTAGTGAAGTAGCAGTTTGAAGCTGAAATAGCAGATGGAGTCAAAATGTTAAAAGCCATCTGCAATCTTATCTCACCTAAGTGACCTCTCCATTATGACATTCGGAACAACAACTTCCCTTGCAATTCTAAAACCGGGATGCTGCTTGTCTTGTCTGACACTGCAAGGGAATGGCAGAATGCAGGCCTTGGTCCCATGGTTTCCGTATTTTCAACACACTAAACATAGCACAGTCTACAGACCACCTTGCAGAAGGAAGCAATGCAATGCAGACAACACACGCTGCAGTCTGCTCTCTGACCAGAGTAGCAAGGGCACCGGACTGTTTACACCTTTCTGCTGAGCTGCTCCAAAGCACTGCAACAACATGCTGCCAGCTACTCTAAAAAGATGTAAAAAGTGTCCTGTTCAGAGGAAACAGTGTATAGTGGTCAAGCTGGTAAGACCTACCTCACTGATTCACATTTAGCAAGTTTTGATTGCAGTACCAGACAGCGTAGTGCCATAGCTATGAGGTTATTCTTAAAACTCTTGCATTTCTGCAGAAGTCCTCCCAGACAGCATGTGTGCACAGGTATCATGTAGCACATATACCACTACTGAAGATGCATTAGATTTGATACAGTGCTGATTGAGCTGATGTTTTCAGTAGAAGCGATGCATTTTGGACATGCCTGCACACAGGCTTTAGGGCCAATCGTACACAGTGGCAATTGCAAAGGATTTTCAGATGTTCAGTGGTACGGCAGGAGGTGTTGGCCACCCAGACAACAGAAATGCAGACACACAGTTCGAAAGAAAATCTAGATTACAGAGTAGCCCTGTAGACACCTGACTATGTGTAGCTAGTTACAGATGGAAAGAGTCAGGTCTAGACCTGCTAGAATGAACTCCCTGCAGCGGTGCCAGTGACACAGGCAATGACAATCATCATCAATCCAGTAAGGGAAGACACAGAGCAACCGGTGTGACTGAGGCTGTATGAAAATCAGGCAGGGATGAAGGTGGCAATGATGCTGTAGAAAGGAAACAGCAGCAGTAGCGGTAGTAGTCCTGGGGTGAGTGTGTATGAGGTGCAAGGCAGCTACATCAGCCCCAGTGGGACAGGGTGACAGCTACAGGGGGCAGGATCATCAATCCAGTAAGGGAAGACACAGAGCAACCGGTGTGACTGAGGCTGTATGAAAATCAGGCAGGGATGAAGGTGGCAATGATGCTGTAGAAAGGAAACAGCAGCAGTAGCGGTAGTAGTCCTGGGGTGAGTGTGTATGAGGTGCAAGGCAGCTACATCAGCCCCAGTGGGACAGGGTGACAGCTACAGGGGGCAGGGGGGGTTACAGCTGCAGCGAGTGGCTCTCTGAGAAGATGGAAAGTGAAGCCATAGCAGAGGAAGGAACAATTGGTCACATACCAGTTAGAAACCATTATTCTAGAAATTTATTTCTAGTTATGGTTTTAACAACTCAATTTGCCACAGAAGGAAAAAAACCCAACAAACTACAAGACATTTGCTGAACTTCATTCTTATAGTCCCACGTACACAAAAGATTAGCACAGAGATACTAGATAGGTCTAAAGAAAGGTATATGGAGAGAAACGTTCTTCTTTCTTGGATTACAAATTTTATTTAAATACACATAAATAAATATATGTATTATATTATAAAAATTGTTATATATTATAA
>NW_010183737.1:0-27018 GCF_000695765.1 Mesitornis unicolor
CGGGGCTTAAGTTTAAGTTGGGGTCAGGCCAGGCCACACCAGGACCGCGCCACCCACACCTGGAGCTACGCTGATCCAGACCAGTGCCAGAGAGAGAGAGAGAGAGAGAGATGTGCCCTGCACCCCCCTTAAATACATGAATTTGCAGGGGCACTGATTGGCTTGGTCCTGGTCAGAGGTGGGTCTGACAAAGGCAAAGGGGGAGCTTTTCAGGTAGATTCTTAAAGGGGTATCTCCATAGCCCTTCCCCCATTACCAAAGACAACCAAAAATCCCCTCACAGAAAACCCAATAACCAAAAACTAAAACAAGGTGTCTTACCAACTTTGTTCCCATTAAATGGAGTATTGCAGTCTTTCCAGAAATGCAGCTTTCCTGAACAGAAAACTGATTCTATGATTCTATTCCAGTGAAACAAGAACAAAAACCGTTTGCCAAGACAGTATATTTGTGGCATTTATTATGTTAGTTTTGTACATGCATGTACCAAACATGGATTAAACATAATTTAAATTTTACTTTTGTTCTCTAATTACACTTAAGTATACAAAGTCTTTCATTTTCACTCTCCAGCATTTTTTCAGGCTTTTTTTTATCTTAACAATAAGCAAGATTAGTTCTAGATGACTCTGACATTTTATGTAGGCAGAAAATGGAACATCTTTATTACCTCCTCAGGGATCTTGCCTTCGTCACATATGCTTTTCTACCTCTCATTAACTTTAATGGAATTTCCTTGTGCCAATCCACATGAGAACAAATATATATCTAACATACATAATCCTTTGTTCAAGAGCCACAAGTTTAAGAAGAATTCTTTTGAAGAGCTTTCAGTAAATAAGGATTTACCATAGCATATCCTTCAGGTCTAAACATACGTGTTTTGACACTGTCTTTTTGCGTGTGTTGAAAAATCCTGAGGAGATACAGGATCAAACTGAAACTGGAAAAAAAAAAAAAAACAACAAAAACCAAACAACAACAACAAAGACTAGTTCGCAAAAAATGCTAGAAATGAAAGGGGGAAAAAAGGTGTTAATCCACTCTTCCCCTGCATGCAGTATTACTACATCTCTCTCCATAAGAAGGCACAACAAAATCAATGAGATACATCAAATCACTAACATGGAAAGTGGTAGAAATTGGCCAAAGTTCATCATAATTATATTTAATACTAATGCTAATAATGATTCATTCTTATCCAGAATCTTACATTGAAGTACTCTAAGCATTACTACATTAATTCTCACAATCCACCACTGAAGCTGGTATCAGCATCCTCATTTTACAGGGGAAAGAAGGGTATGCTCTTCTCCCCTTGAGCTACCTGAAAAGGGCAACTTAATATTGAAAAGCTCTCACAGGTATTCACCAGTATGCTTTTCCACAGATTAATCTACTCAAGGCAGGTCTGCATCTACAGAATTGCTTCTACTTTCAGCAAAATGTCCAGATTTGTAGAGATTTGCTTGAAAGAATAAAATTGAAAGTGGCTTTTCTTTATGTGGGATAATGTGCTCACAAAGGGCACTATCCTGCTGTGTAAGGGAGCTGTTGTGGCACTGATTAGGCACAAGAGAACAAAATAAGTTCTTAGCTCAAACTGTAGGGATTTCTCCTTTATAATAAATTATTTCAAGCCACTAAGGAAATTATATGAAAATGAAATTTTTCATTTCATGTAGATTGGCTACATACCACAATATTTTGTTAGTGGCATTATTACAGAAAAACTGGACACTAATATGTTAAATGAGGTCTTATCAGATTTGCCTAAAAGGAAAAGCTAATTGTTTTCTAATTTACAATTCCGTGACAGGAAGGAGAACTCTACTAGTCCCTAAATATTGATTCACAAAATAAATCTATAACCTTTTTTTAGACCAACATAATTTATAGACAATTTCTTTACTTTTTTTCTGTCAGGCAACAGAAATATCACAACTACAAAACTGTGTAGCAAGCTAAACAACGTAGCACTCTAAATTGAATCTGGTTTTAGCTATTAAAAATTCCAAATTTAAACTTATTTTTATTTCTAAAGAAGACAGAGCTTCTTAAAACAGAGGGTTTATTACCTCTAGGTACATACTTGTGATATTTCCCAAAATGTTTATATAATTTATACCCACACTTCATGGATATGCAGATGAATCTATGCCTAGTTGCTATGAAGACCAACATGGACTTAGGCATGTATCCTACTTGCACACCCTAGTTCAAAAAATATTAGTGCTTGTACTTTACCACAAAACACTTCTCAGGATTTCAGTAGTCAAAAAACCCCTAAGCTTCTGAAGTTTTTCAAGCAAAAAAATGACATTCGTATAACTCCTGGTTCAACAGTGCATTGATATTCTTGAAAACACTTCTGTCATGTTTAACAATAGGCTTGTTCTTACAGCCAGATTACATTAGCAGTATTGTAGCATCTTTAAGGAATTTAACCACTTTTTCTTAATGGTTTTCTGAACTGAGGTCAGAATCAGTGTTCTATAAATGCTATTAATAATTGAAATTTTTAAATATCCCTTTTGTTGCTATTCTACAATAGTCACCTGCAACCAGTTATTCCCATGAATATACCTGCCAGCAAACTTAACTTGAAGCATTATTTAGAATGCACATAAGGGATTTCAAGTGCAATCACTGTATATCTCCGTTTTTAAGACTAGACTTGCACTCATGCAGAAACAAAATAAAAACTATAGTCACAAATGAAATTGATTTCTATGGACGTAAAAGCATCAAAGAGCAGAGAAAAGTATGTCATCATGGCTTTATGAGCCCACACAGCAGGTGTTCTGAAACTCAACACGATTTTTAACTCTGCACCTGTGCAATGACGAGATTGCAACAATATAATGTTAATGAGGCAAATCGTATTGGCATGAGAAAAGAACTTACAGATCAGTCAGAACAATTTTGCTTAGTCCTTTAAATTCAGACTATAGCTCCACTGCTGAAAACTTCAATATCTAGATAAGCATAAAAATTATGATATTTCTGAAGTAGTATGCCTCACTATTACTGTTTGGAGATAGTTTTAGGAACTACTTTTTTACATGCAAGTTTGTAATGATTATAAGCATTGGTAGCAATGGCAATTTAGATACAAAAAGCGAGTTCTGATGGAAACTTTCCATCCAAAATACTCTTTGATTAAAAAGGTATTGCGCACTGAATCAAACATTCTCATTGGTTTCCTATTCCTGCCCGAATCCAATACTCAGTGTGTGAAAACCTGGTGATATAATTTGGTTTGCATCAATTCAGTATTCTCAAGTTGCATTAAAATGCTGCATTTTAAGTTTCCACTCTCTTAATCACCTCTTTTCTGATCTACAGCAGTAGCAGATTTGCTACTACAGTGCTTCAAGGAAATAGCAACTTGACTTTTCCATTATTTTGTTCTTATATAAAAGTAGAGATCTTCATCTAGATATATGCATGTAACAGGGTACTGGCATTTTCCTCCATTTTTGCCACATCATGATCTATCATGGACAACAGAGGTTGTCCTGATAGCCCAGCCCACAGAGAAGAGGAGGTAATGAAATATTGAAAGAAAAAATCAAGATAGCACAATGCATCCACAGGATTTCTCTCAGAAATATGTGTGCTAGACTTACTCTGTGCAAAGTGCTCAAGTGTTTGTACCACCACACATGAGGGTACCTCTAAAGGCTCCAGGAAGCACTGGCTTTCCATCTTTCCCTGTCTTAGCCAGCCATGACAGTAGTGTATGAATATTTCAACAATGTTCTGCATCACCTGGCGTCTAACCAGACAAGGTGGAAACAGGGCTTTCTGGGCCATGCCTTACTGGAGTGAGCAGTGTTTCTGGGAGTTGGCACTGGGCAGAAAATTCTTGCTAAAAGTGCAGTACCTTTCAACTGCTAGAAATTAAATTATAATTAATTTTAATTTTCTAATGAATTTTTTAAATTTTTAAAATAATATTTAATTATTATTAAATATAATGTGTGAATGGATGGTGAATCAGTTAATTCATTCTGAAACAAAGGAGCAACTCCTTTCAAGGCTGACCAACAGCATAGCAAAGGAAAAAATCTAACTCGAACAACCAGCTAGACCCCTAGTGCACAAGTAAGACAGAGTCCACACCTTGAAGCGAGGCAACTGAAACATTCCTGTTGCCCAAACTCATTCTCACATTTTAATTAGCCATGGCAAGGGCAAAGCAGAGATTTTGTTTGTTTGTTTTCCCATAGAAACACACAGTTATGAGTCTCCTCCTTCATTTAGGGCCTAAAGAAAATGTCAAACCTAGTTGTTTAAAATCAAAACAAGATGTCAACCAGGGCTGTTATGCCTACAAGATACTATGAACACCTCATATCCATGAATACAGCAGAAGTATTTCTGCTGTAAGAATAAATATTTCTTATCCACTGCCAGGATAGTCACAGAACCGAGAGCCAAGGGAGCCAGAGCAGACCTGGCCATCTCCTTCCCAGTTCCTATTGAGATGAAAAGGGAGGGAGAGATTTGGTTTCCAGAATGACTCAAAAAAACTCCCCCAAAAAATCTTCAGATAGGGTAATACTAAATAAAGCACATTCTTTGCCTCTTACTCAACTGCATAACCAAGACAAAGCTAGGTAACCACTGAAATATTCTGTAACCAATTTATCTGAATCTTATACTATATATTTGTGTAAAATACTGTAACGTGCAATTAGTAAATTAGGGTTAAAGAAGATAGCTACTTAATATGAAAACATCAATTAAAGTAGTGTAATTAATAGTGTACTTTTCTGCTTCTAGTTCTCAAAGACGGAATTATTGGAAATGCATTTCTTGTCTCAGCTACATAAATGGCAATAGCATATCCTGATTCAACAAAACATTAAAAGTACACCCTATTATGAGACACTAAGTATTTCAGCTATGCTTAAAAGATCTCATGGTAATCATTAATGACCCTTTTTCAGAGAGATATTATTTTTCCCTATTGCCTTTTCAAAAGAAGATTATTCCATATCAAGGTGGATTTCAATGTACAACTAGGCTAAGAATATGAATGAATCTGTGGGTCAGTTTTAGGCAGATTTCAACTTAGAAAGTGATGATGTCAAAAGAAAAAAAGTTTTCTCGATACCTAATACTTGTTAAGTATTAAGGAAGGGGTAGTTATAAGAGCATAGAAGTAATTTCTTAGAAAAAAGAAAAGAAGAACTTGCGGTTAAACAACCAGTTTTCCTTAAAGACATTTTGCAGTGGGTTTGAAATCAAGAAATGTTTGTCTGGATTTTCTTTGTCCACTTATCCCTTTTTAATCCTTCATTTGCCCTTAGATTTTCCCATAATTCATGGGTTTTGGGTAGATGTCTCTAATACCCCACTAACTTTCCAGAGTTTCATGTCTCTTCATTAATTGGCCCAATCCAGTTAACAAATTACAGAGCATATGCAAGTTCAGATAGAATTCACCTCAATAAATTTGGATTTGTTTGCAATCAACTTCCAGACTAAAATAAACCTAGAATTCTATTCTGTAAAATAGGGACCCTGCAATTTTTATAGTTGAACCTTATGTAAACTAAAACAGTAAGCAAATAATCTATTAAGATAATTAAAAAATAAATTCTATGTAGATCCAATGCTCTGTACAGGTGGTATCATCTGGAAACAGCAGAAAAAAAAGGAAAAATTATTTAATAGGAATTTCATTTAAAGAAGTAGAATGCTATATTCCCTTGCAGCCTTAAAATAATGAAGTGTCTTTATCTCATTAGTTACAGTTATTGAAGGAATAAATTATAATTTGCTATCATTAACAAAAAAACTACTAAAAAGTGGCTAATTTGAAGAATCAGTCAAACTACAAATCAAGGGCATTAAAAAGTCAAAAAGCTTTCTGAATCTCTGTTGATACTTTTTAAACCACTTTGAACATTGAGGATGTTCTTATAAACATAAAAATGGCAATTATGTAGTGATACTTCAGAAAAGTAAACAAGGCAATTAATAAATTAATCCCAAATTTGCCTACTTCATAGCCGGTCATGAGTTCTAACAAAGGATGCAAACAGCAGTGCATTCAGGGAAGATTACACAATTAATGTCTACCTGTGCAGTCTTGTGGAAGCTTTTCGAACTCTTTTTGTACAAAAATACCTCAGATTTGCTAGAAGAAAGTAACCATAATGTAATTTACATCTCAAAGTTTCAGAACTGACAAAGGAGGTTTTCTTTAGAAAGTACTAGATTTGCATGCAACCAACCATGATTCAGGTACAATCATAAGGTTCAGCTTTCTTTGCCATTTTCTTCTTCTTCATAAAACAACAGCCAGATATCTTCAAGATTCAGTGTCACTGACTCCTTTCTCAACCCGCCCTTCTTCAATTCCATGGTTTCACTGACACCTATTCCCACATGAGAAAAAGAAAGAGAGAGGAGATCCTCTCTGTATTCCGCCACCCTGACCCTTGTAGACAAATGCTTCCCATGAGGGAGGAAGGAGGAAGTTTTGAGAGATGACCTTGGACAGCTAATCTCCAAAGCCATTTGGAGGCAAGAGCCACTCAACACTACTTGCCTAAGGTGGCTGTTGTTTGCTCTCTTCAGTGAATGCTACGAGCAGCAGAAAATATAAAACACAAAAAGCCACGTGGTCAGTATCTACCCACTGGGCTCCCTGAAAAGATGCAGGTCTAGGATCAGAGAGGGCAGGTGAGTTCAGGAATATGGTGAGTGTTGGAAGGGTCTGGTAAGGTGACAGGGCCCTGAAGGCACCCAGCGCTCCAAAAGCACTTCTCCCTCCTAAGAAACTCTTCTGTCAGTGCTCATGGTCAGCTCTGACTGCTGACGCATTTCCTCAAGGACTCTGGTGAAATAGAGAGAGCAGTGAGAGCAGCTAAAGAGTTCACAAAATATTTTAAGGGATGCAAACTAATTTCTGTGTGTTACAAATCTAATATAGCTATGCAAACTGTATGTCACAGAAACATCTCATGCTCTCAGTTTTTGTTACTGAAATTACAGTTATTGGCACTTGAGCAGATTAATAAGGACATTTTATCTTTTTATTCCAATTTTTATTAAGAAAAATAAGATGTCAGATGTTCTTCAAAATATTAATGCCTCACTAATAGTAGTAAAAATGAAGTTTATAAAGACTTTTCCTATTATCTTTTTAATAATACAGCTTATGATTTGCTGCATATTCCCACAGTTAAACTTAGTACTATACATAAAGAAACAAAAATGTCAATTATCATGAAAAACATATAAAGGAAATTACTAAAACCATTAGCACTTTACATCAATAAAATCCAAGTAAAAATGTTCTTGAAAGCTGCTTTTTACAGAAAATTACATTTTAGCTAATAATTTTTCTTTTCCTTTTCTTTTCTTTTCTTTTCTTTTCTTTTCTTTTTTCTTTTCTTTTCTTTTCTTTTCTTTTCTTTTCTTTTCTTTTCTTTTCTTTTCTTTTCTCTTCTCTTCTTTTCTTTTCTTTTCTCTTCTTTTCTTTTCTTTTCTTTTCTTTTCTTTTTTTCCCAAGAATTATCCAGAAACTATGTTTCCATGATCCAGGGAAAGAAACTGATAGGGAAGACTATTGCACAAAGGCTAGCTAGAAAACGTGAGGGCAGCTGGGTAGCTGAACTCTTCTTCGGGCAACTGAATACTAATTAAAAGGCATATGTGAAACATACAAGTACTCCTTAAGGCCAAAGTTCCAATATTTTTAAGATGAAGAAAAAATAATTATCAGGAATAACATCCACTATCTACCTGAAGATTTAAATTTTCTAAAGGAAAACCTTGAAGTTGTATAAGGTTATTGATTAAAATAGCCAAAGACATCTCCTACAGCCTCAGTGTTACTGTCCTTTGAACATTTGCCCACGTTATAAATCAGGACTCAATACTCTAGGTTATTCAATTACTGTGTCCACTGCTTCTCTGTACCTAAATGTCCTACGTTTTAATGTAACATGCTCTTCAAGTGAGAAGAATACACTGGATGTAAGGGGAAATGGTTCCTTTCGTATTTGGGCAATTCAGAGTCTGGCAGCTAAAAATTGAAGTCTATTACCATTGCACAGAAAAATTCTTTTAATGGACAAGGCCTGGGAGGAGAAGCTACCTTTTATTAGACCAACCAATACAAAAAGGAACATAATATCACTAGAAGATACTGCCTTTCATCCCAGACCTTGACTTGTTTATATTCTTTGACAGTCACAGCTGCCATAAGAATACCCCTACTTTAAAAAAAACACTTAGCAGACATGTCTGTGGCTAAATGCTGAAGGCTACAAAGGGACATTGCCACCACAGTAGTGCTCACACCCAACCAGAATATTTGGATCCACGGTACTGTAGGGGGATATTAGGAACAAAAAAAAAATCTTTCCTTAAAGATATACTTGGCAGCTTAAAACCCCTTGTACTATGTATCATTTTACTCCTCCAGCTGAACTGTTTCCCTCTTTGCTTTAGTTTTTTTTTCAAAACGTGCATACAAGACTAAAGATAGCACAGATTTCTTGGTAAGAAAGTAATTATTTCTTCTCTCCAAAGAGTTTACCTAATTGTGTGCTTTCCCTAGTAAGCCAATCAGAAATAAATATTAGAGGATGTTTAAGGAGAAATTCCTTATTTTTAACTTTAGTGGTAAATAAAGAACGAGTTGCAATTTTTCATAATTTTTTAGGAATCTTAAGATAGCCTCAATAAAGGGATTTCTTGGTGTGAATGTCTCTCTTATTCAGAAGCCATGTGAGAAATCCACTTCCAGACACTTTTTTCCTCATTTTATTCCACAGTCATGAATAAGCTTTCACACTGTTTTGTAACATCCTTCACCCGAATTGCATGATAATATGCCACTGTGCTGCAAGTTGCAAGACCTCCTATCTTGGAAAGCCTATTTAATACTGATATGCAAATCCTTGTACTCTGTTTTTAGAGAAGCACCATGCTGAGTCTTTGTAGTGTTCTCTGTGATAAAAATGCAAGTGAGCACAGAGATAGAAAATTAAATTTGTGGAGTATACACATTTTAATAGCAGCCTTTCTATCCCACTTAAATATCTCCATACTGCTGACTTTAAGAGCTTTTGGTTTTTTTTACCAAGGACTAACATATAATTTGCTTTATAAAATATTATATTCTCTGGGGTTCATATCCTTTTTTTGCCATTTATTCCACTTGTAACCCATTTAAGCTAATAGCATGTTTCATAGACCAACTCTACTTTTTCAGAAATTAGGATTCCCAACAACTGAGATTTAGCTATTTCTTTCCAAGAGTAGTATAAAGTCCACATGCTTGGAATGCTGTTCTTTGTAGGAGTGCACAAAAAGTCAGCTTATCAGAGAGCTGTCAAATGTTCTGTGCCTACTCTGACCTTTATTCCTTTGATTTGAGAGCTCCTGAGTGATCAGAGATGCCCTGGCAGCAGATGGCATTGGCAGCAACAAGAAACATCCCTCCCTTACCAGCATGTCAAAGGCTGAAGCACCTTGTAAAGTGTAAGAATGCAACAGCTCAACTTCCAGAGGTTTCTGATCAATCCTCACTATGTTTTAGGTACTGGCTACATCAAAAGCTTGTTAGACCACAAGTGTATTTTAGTTGTGTCATGGATCTTAGTATCTTCTTTCTTAACCTAGAGTGAATATTGATTAATTTGGCTGTTCTCATCCTAACAGACTCCCTAGTCTACCAGCACTTTGTTAAGGACCTCTGCATCAATGCTTATCACTGTAATGGGTCCCTATAATCAGCAATCTGTTCCTAATCTTTAGGCGCAATAGCCTTCGTTTCCTTTTAAGAAAAGGCATTTTCTCCTTCTCACATGATCTTATTAAATAAGTCTATTATGTGTCGTAGGTAATGCTCTATAAAATTGTCAGAAACTCTCATATTTCTTCTAAACTAACTATAATTTGTCATTTTCTATTCACGACTAGTGGGGTTACTAAAATACTTATTTTCTCTCAGACTTTTCAGCTAGAAGTATATCTGCTTTGGTGCCTTTTGGAGTACTTTGATATATTTATTTTAGAGTTTGTTCTGTTTTACTGACTTGTCATAAATCCAGTTAAACTCAAATCTTATAAACTGTCGTGTAATTTATTTATTCATTTTTAATCTATCAATTTCTGTCTGAATTCCAGGCCTGAAAAGATACTGCCAGATATTGTTCATCCATGGATCCTAGGTTGTTATCTTTGTGTGAGTAGTTTGTTTTTTATAGCTGGGGAACTTTTCTAAAACAATAAACTTTATCACTGCTTTGTCTGAGTAGCATTTATCCTTTTTGATACCTTGTATTTTCTTTAATATATCTTTTAAAAATCATACATAGTTCTTTTTTTCTTAAGGAAATACAGACAGCCATTTCAGTTTGTCTCTGCAAGGCCTGCATGTTTTGGTTCCCAGTGTTTTAACACTAAATATGCAATCAGGTATTCAGAATAAATGATTACTCCTATGGACAGAGGTAGCCTGATATTCCTGAATATTGGATTTACAGAATAAACCAGTTCCGGAATAAGTCATGATAGATAAATCACAATAATTCAGCCCTTGAAGTTTAATCACGTGACATAGAATCATATGACACAGACTAGGAAATATAGTCCATAACTTTAAAATATAATTTGGATATTCCCCTACACTTGAACCAAAAGCAGTTTCTTGTCTCGAAATTTCCCAAGAATCCCAAAAAGCTGCAGAATGATAAACACACACACAAAAAAAGACAACTGTGGAAGTGTAAGATCAGGGTTAGGGTTGTTATGGCTATTAATTTTCACTGTGAAGGATTCTGGTTTGGAATACAGCTGCTCTCTTCATCCATCTTTTAAAAACAAAATAAATATGTTTAACTAATAAAGCTGCTATTTGACTGACTTGGAGAACATTATGGTGCCTGACTCTTATGTTCAGGCATTTTTCATCTTTTTTTTTTCCACAAAGAGTTTTTTTTACAATGGTTCATTGCAACATTTATCTTTCTTTACTGCTTGTAAAAAAAACTTTATTTTGACAGAGACATTCAAGCCTTTTAATAGTTATAGAATATTTTTTATTGGTTCAGTGATTCCAATCTAGTTTACAAGCTCACACTTTTTCATTCTTCTTATTTTGGGAATATTATTCCATTTCTGTCACATAGGCCCTGCCAATATTTTCATGGACTGCTAAGTACTTATCATCAGTTGGAATATGTGTATTTAGTAACACTTTCTTCACCTTTTTTTCAGACTATACCCCTGCTTCACTAAGATTTGTTTTTAAAATCCAAAACTCATGAGCCTTCTCATGCCCACTTGACTCTGCCTAGATACACTACACAACTAAGAGCTAGCAGTATCCAGAAGAGAAAGATTTTGCTTAATAAGGAGCTTTTTTCCTCAGAGAGATACCAAGAGAAATATTTTGAAATATTTCCAAAGTTCATAACAAAGGAATTTCCAGCTCCAATGACATTACACATTAGAAAATCCAAAATCCACAACCAGTGGAGTTCAAAAGCAGTTTATTTTACTTTTAATGGTTTGTTTAACAAAATTTGGAATAGGTTTTGACGCTGCAAATGTAGAAGATGACTTCATGTCTACCTGAAAAGTATAAGAAATGCTACTTTGCTTTCTACTTAAAGAATTTACCACTTGAACTTTAATTTTGCAGTATCTTGTTACCTAGTATGTTGTGTAAAAATTAGTTAAATCCTGGTCAATGCTTGAATGTGTCTTTAAAAAAACCTTTCCAGCTAAGGTATGGTTTGCCAAAGCCAAAACAAGAAATAATTTCTTATCACATTATATTTTTATTTTAGCCACTGTGTCTGGCATCTAAGCAGAGGGCTATTCCACTATAAAGATTTTTGATTTATCCAGTTTCTGTAGTAAGTAGAATGGTGTTGAACATATGACTTGGTGTAAAAGAAAATCCCAATGTTATATCTAGGGATTTCATTTAAACTTCTAAAACGGCTGTGTTTTGTGGAGGCAAATGGATTATTTCATTTAGCGTTTGCTGATTTGCAAATAAGATCATTTTATTAATGAACTGCAGTGGTATCTTCATCTTGTCCCAGTCTTCAGATGCACAGGGCTTCTTTTAACTCCCAAGCCACACAAATTAGCCTGAGGGTACGTTCACATTGCTTAATCTGTCTTGATTTCTATTTTAACTTCTCTCTACTTTAACTTTTAGAAATCACCCTGACAATGAACTTAACACAAGTTCCAGCTATTTGACTGTCATAAATGCAACTTAAGCATATAAAATTATGACCAGTCCACTACCTACTGTGCAATCTATAGTGGCATTATAAAACATAAGAAAATGAGAAACATTTTGTTGTTTCCAGCAACAGTCTCGTTTACCTTATTTATAAATTTATCAAAGAAGGTCTCCATTAGACATTGTGGTTGCTTCTTGCTGCGCCATAAATATTAGAACTGGACTATTCTATACAGGAAAAATAATAATGGTGTAGCTGGAGCCATTTTAAACACAACAAGAAGATTTATGCAAGATCATTTATCCCCTATGAAAAGAAAACAAGTAGAAAGGAATAACAGTATAAGAATTTCCTCACTTTCAACATTGGAGAAACTGTATGTTACAATTTATTTTAGAGTAAAAGTATGCTATTCCCCTTGCTCTTTTCACAATAAGCACTTTCGTCACCTCCAGAATTTCCAATATTTTTTCAAAAGCCTTTATTTTTTTAAGTATTCTGCTTTTTGAAAATTATGCTATACAACCTATTGAAATTTTGTTGATTCAGGTGTAATATTTGTCATTAAAGGTAATACCTCCATCTATCAAAGTGCAAAAGTCATACTACTTAGCACAATCAAAAGTAGTTCTAAACTTTAAATACTCAGGATTTAAATAATTTTTATGCAGGTACTTTCTGTTTTTTCAATAAAGAAGACTCACATGCCTATAACAGCTCCTTTTTGCAGTACTATCATTCAGTCATCTTCTTCTACCTTTGATCCAGTTATCACAAGAATGTATATTTCTCTAAGGTAATGTAAGATAAGTTTTTATGTCAATCAAGTAAATTCAGATTTGTTTATTGCTGTGATGTCAGAGTAGTGGATAGAAAGACATAGAACAACATCCGTCTTTGCTGGTTGAACTCAGGAAAAAATTAAGGTGTCTGTGATTGTTTGTCACTATCAGCTCAAAGCATACTTGGTTTTGATCGATATACAGAGCAAGAGAGAGGTTCATTAGCTAAAACTCTTGCTACAGTCTGACTCTGAAGTGTAACCTAAGCAGTGTGCTTGGCAGATTATTAAGACTATGCATTATCCTTTAAAAAATAGTGGCAGCCCTTAGAAATGTTTGTCTTTGACTTTTGAGAAGCTTCTTCATGCTTTTTTCTCCTTTAAGCAAGACATATTCACCAGTGTACTTGAGCAAACTAAATTCTGACTGCCTTCACAATACAAAACCTTCCCTTTAAATGTTTTCATTGCTGTGTGATGAAATGCACATAACAGACTTTTCCATGTTAGGTTAGTACTACCGGTAAGTAGTACCACTGACAGTAGTAGTACTACTGTCACTTCAAAGCACAGCCAGCCCTGGACCCTAAAGGCAGACAGATCTCCACTGTGAGTCAGAAACATTGCTGCTTTCTCCTGTATTTACATGGAGTCTTCAGAATTAGCAACCCTGAGTTCCTAGAAGATTAAGCACCACATATCTTGAGCATCAGTTTCCCAATAAGTTTCCCTATTTCTATTTTCTGGTCTTTGAGTCAAGACACAAAATCCAAAGGCTGACTGCAAAATACATCCCAAAACTGTCCTTGGTTTATAAATATCACCTAGGTAATCTACTGCAACAGTTGCATATAGTCCATCACCTGGTCCTTTTCTCAGAATGCTCATGTCCATCCAGAGCTGTCTTTCTCTCCCACAAGCTTTCCCACTCCTGACATTTTTTTTAACAATCTCAATTGCTCAAGTGACTAAGATACATGATCTGCATTGCTGCAGAGAATATTAAGATAATTTTGGCAGATATCATCTTTGTACTGGTTTTCACACATATCTGGAAGAAAAAGTAATGTCATAAAATTCCACTCTTTTTTTTTTCCAGAAAATTATTCATCTCTCAGGGTAATTCTGGAAAAATTTTTGGCTAATTTTCAAAATCTAAGTTTGAAAGTAACATGAAATAAAACTTAAAAACAAATACTCTTGCAATCTTAACAATGGAATTACAACAGGACGTCATTAAAAAGCAGTGGTAAATTGTGTCATTGTAGTCCAAAATTACTGAGTGCGATGCCCTCATTTTCTTCAGAAATAAAGAACACATCTGTTTTCACATCTCATTTGAGATCATATTTCCCTCTATTGCATTTTATTAAATTTGTTATTGTATTGATGTGCAGTGGGACCACAATGCCAAGATACAACACAGAACAGATCTGTTGTTGCTCTGCTGTGAGGTAAATGTCAGGTTCAGCTTCTTTCTTGATTAATTCTTTATTTTTCCTTTTTGGAAGGAACTGAAATACATAGTTTGCTGCTGTAAAACCCTGCTCATGTAGAAATAAGTCAGCATTAAGATGGTTGTTAACAACTCACTTCTCTTCTGCAAAAGAAAACTAATGTAAAACTGATAAAAACTAATGAAAACTATCAAGAGGAAAAGGTTGGAGTGAGTCTGCTTAAACAGCAGTCTGAGGAAAATGCTGGAGTGTATATTTAGTTTAATTCCATTCTCCAACTTTTGATCTCACTGACACCAGTGTTACTTTATTGACTCCACCATTTCTCTCTATCAAAAGGCTGATTTAGCCCAGCATGGCTATTCAGCATGCTCTGTCTGTTCAAGCACACTGTTGTCCAACAGTCATTGGGATCTGAACTTCAGCTTGAACTACTCTGTTGAAGAAAGACACATACATTTAGGTGTTCTCCAGAACTGAAGCCAAGGATCTGTGAGGGGTGGCAGGAGGGCAGGAGAGAGATGGAGGGAAAAGGGAGAGACAAAAATAGAGAGAGATTGCATGTCCATGAATAGTGACATCAGTGTGAAAGGAAAGTCCTAAGTTTTTCCTTGTAGTCTTTTCTAGTGGGGAAAAAAAAGCAGCATAATTTTTCCCAGCAGAGTAAAGAAAAAAAAATTCTCATCTCTGTAGCACAGTGCTGCATCAAATATCATATCTTTTTCTTCCAGCTCCTTCCCTTCTGTGGATGTGCTAAGAACCTACCCACAGCTTCCAACCAGAGCTGCGGCAGCTGTCTCTCGGCAGGATAAAACCATTGCACCTGGGGGAGCAGGTGGTTTCCTTTTCAATGGGAATTTCAGAATTAAAAAAAAAAATGTTCTCTCTAGAATTTAGCAATGCCAAAGTCTTTTGAAATGGGAGACAGAAAACCAGGTTGCTCCTCACAGAAAAAGTCCTTGCCAGGCTAGTTTTCTGGAACAGAGAAGACCAAGATGCAAGCCACAGCTCCATGTAGCCCACACCTAGGACATGAACATCAATGCTAGATGAGTAGCTACTCTGTCTCTAGTTGGTCTAATTTTTATTGACAACAAATAGGCAGTAATACTGAGATCAAGATACCAGCTCGATTGCCACAGTCAGATCTCTCACTTAGGATGCATGAATTTGAGAAATCAGTCTGAATCTGAGAAAAAAGGGCCTGAATTTTTTCTCCTGCATCCTGGTTACCTGTGTCACATCCTGGTATTGTTATTGGCCACACTGGTAATGCAAGCCTTTAGTGTGACCAGAAATCCTATCATCCATTCCAAATTCTGCATATGATGACAACAAAATGTTTCTGTCTTTAACTTTTGTTGCCTGATTTTCACCTGAAAACTCCTAGATAGTAATAACTACTACACCAAATACATAGAGCTTGTCTAACATCTCCAGCATGTAAATTCAACCAGTGCCTATAAATTCCATAAAAGTGGATATGGCACAGGCTAAACAAGGTACCTGTCACTTCTTTATGCAGTCATGTGCAAACATGTATCTTACTTTCTACAGAAATGTTAAAGATTTTTCCAAAGCGACATTTTTTACAGAAGCTTCTGTTTTCCCATGAGCTATTTAGAAGCCCTGTATCAGTTGACTTTTGAAGTCAGGCAAACTATTACTGTCAGTGTCTTGAAAGTCTCTAATTTCATTCTGCTTTGTCTTCCTTCCAGAAGCCATTAATTAAGGACATTATTCTGAAGCAGTAGTGTCTGAATATGCCAATGAAAATTCTTTGAAATGACTCAGCTTCTGAAAACAAATTTGTTTCTTTTAAAACAAAGGAGCACTAGGCCTTCATGAATGCAGAAAAGCAAAAGGTTTAGAACAATGTGTTCACATTTTGTGAGCTACTTCCAAGCTTTCCTTGCTGCCAGTTAGTCTGTGGCTTTCTCAATCTGATGAAAGCTAAGCATAAGTCAAACCCTTTTGTTTTTTATCCTGAGAAGTTCATAAATCACAAATTTATCAATGGCTTTTGCCACCGTAAAATGCTGATTTCCTATAATACTAATTGTCTCTCATCTTCCTATGGAATATTTACATCTTCAGAAAACAAAACCCAAAAAAAAACCCAGAAACTTTTAGTGGTGGAGTAATTTCCATGTAAGTAGAAAATACGACTCAAACAAACCATTAGACAAGTTCTGTAACAACTGCTGCAATCCACGGCAGGGACATAAGGAAAACAGATTAGGTCCACAAAGCACATCTCTTGTCACTGTCTGGAGAGCCTAAAGAGAATGGATTTTTTCATTTCCTGGATTCATGGATCCCTAATGAAGTATAATTGCATCTCCATGATGTTTTCATGCTAATTGAAGGAGACTACAGAGAAAGCAGCTCAGAAAGGAATTTTTTTAAATGGGCAGTTAGCATTAATTTTCTGTCAAGGTAGTTACAGCTATTCTTCTACCACCATTTCTATCATCATCTTATCTTTTAAGAGAACAGGGAGACATAGGAATAATTAGCACATAATATAATTTTAATATATAAATATTAATCTTTTAATATATTCTTGCAAGCAAGTCATGTTTTTAATTGGATTACAAATTTTCATTAGCTTTCCTACAGTAACATAAAGTCAGTCTCGCATTCTCATGTTACACAGTTCTAGGTGATATTTTCTATGCGCTTTCTCTTTCATTTTCTTCCTGAGTGGTAGGAAAGGTCCTGTGTTGATCCAGGATGAGAAACCACTGTACATCAAGGGCCTAGTGACCCACATGACAGCTAACCTGACCAGGCACAGATCTGTGCCGTGCTGTGCTCTTTGTCCAGCATGGACTTCAGGTTGTGCTGTGCTGTGCTGCATGAATCCATGGCTGTGGGATGAGCTCAGCCAGCTCACAGTAATGGAGGAACCTGCAGGCAGCTCCCACTTTCCGACAGTGATTACACTACCTGTGTGGCCTTGCCTTCATCTAAAAGTGCAGCAAGAAGTTCTCATTGAAACATCCTTTATGAACAGAGTTGTTTACTTGTAATAAAGTTATGTAAAAACTCAAATAACCAAAAAGAAGAGGCTTCCATCTGCACAGCGTGCCATGGGAAAATCCATCTACGGTCTGTCAAATGCTGCATGAATGCAGAGTTTCCTGTTGAGATCCAGACAGAACCCTGAACCATCTTTCTTCCTTTCTCCAACCACCTGGTGCAGAGCAGGTCAATTTACTATTTCTACTTCTGATTTCTTCTTTCATTCCAAAATTGTTAATGCAGAGAATAATGCCAGGCCTATTCTAACTATTTTCCCCCCATCTCCTCAAGCAAGCTAATTATTCTGGCTCTGAGGCTATACAACAGAGATTTCAGAATTGAAGAGAGGAAGCTGCAAGGCAAAGGTGGTGTAAGTTAAGCTGAATTCTTCATGAAAATGGAAGGTTAAGATCTCACACGTTCATTTCACTTACTGTGGTTCAGACATTGAGCAGTATCTTCCTATACTGTGACAGCTTAACCCATTTTCATTACATCACTGTAACCTCAGTCCCCCTTTATACTGCTGAGACGACATAAATTAACCTTAATGTGGCTGCACATGTATCTCACAGTGTTTTTTAACTCCTTTCACTTGGCCACAAAGTACAAGCAGATCCTAATCTAAGCCAAAGTCTATCCTGAAATCTCTTCTAAGTGCATGCTTTGTTTTCCTCTGCTGAGGAAGAGTTCTCACAGTATTGTGAATAACCACAGCCCTCCCTTCAATTTCCTTCTAGCCTGGAGAAGAAAAAGCTCAAGGGGAATCTTATCATTGTGTACAAATATTTGAAGGGAGTGTGTAAAGAGAATAGAGTCAGGATCTTTTTGGTGGTGCCCAGTGATGGGACCAGAGGCAACGGGCATAAACTGAAAGACAGGAGCTTCCCTCTAAACATCAGGAAAGACTTTTTCACTCTGAGAGTGACCAAGCACTGGCACACTTGTCCGTGGAGATTGTGGAGTCTCCTTCCTTGAAGATACTCAAAACCTGGTTGTGGTCCTGGACAACCTGCTCTAGGTGGCCCTGCTTGAGCAGGGGTGTTGGGCAAGGTGACCTCCAGAGGTCCCTTCCAACTTCAATCATTCTGCAATTCCCCATCCTTGGCAGAAAGCCAGGCTAGTCCCTGTCCCTTTTTGACCTCCCTTTTTTGAAGATGGACTGAAAAGTCTCAATAAATCACAGCAGCTTGTGAGAAGGAGAAACTTGACAAGTCTAAAATTCAATGACTACAGGGTTATCACAGTTAATCACAAACACATTTAGAAAAACTCTGTATATTTGGTAATTGTTACTAATTACTGTACCCATTTGCGATAAGTCCATCCCTCTTGTGAAAACCAGCTACCTACATCCATCACAGCAATCACTTTCTTATTTACAACCTCTTAGGAGCTAGATAAACCTGCTGCCCATTTCAGGGTGATAAAATATTTGTAGGTTCTAGATGATTCCTCACATCACATATTCTAACGTGCTTATCTATATCTCTTATATACAGACCTCCATATGGCACTCTTGCTCACAGTCTTCAGAAGTGTCACAGGTTAAATGACTGTAAGAAAAAGCATGCTCACATTCCCTGGCTATTTAGATTCCTCCCTCGAGTGATCACCTTTGAATATACAAAATACATGTGTTTAAGAAACAGCCATTGTTTAAGAAACTCTTTCGAAATTTTCTTTCTTATACAACTATCCCAGATGAACAGTTATACAAAAATTCTTGGAAAAAATATTTTCAGAAATAATTTTGTTATTTCAACTTTTATGTTAACTTTTTCAAAAGAATCATATTTTAGTTCTGTGGAAAAACTATGCATACTAACCATTCTGTACTTTACAGTACTTCTTTGAAAACATATCTTGCCTACGCCTCCCCAGTTGACTCTGTAGCAAAGTTAAACTTCACTTCTTTTCAAACACTTTGGAGTTTTCCTTATTTTTGTAGAGAATTATGGAGGTGGCTCTGACTGAATCAAATTATACTCCAAAAGCTTTTGAAGAGTTCAGTCTCTTCAGGCATTCAGAGTTCTCTTCTGTAGGCTGAAAAAGCTGACGGAAAGGTTTAATCAGGTTTGATCAAAGAACCTCTCTTCCAGAATCCAGATTTCCCTAAGTACAGTAAAACTGAAATAATGAACATTAACACAGTCAGTAATGTATATGTTTAAAAGGAAATTAATTCTAGGATTTTTTGTAATATTCAGAAATATGTATATAATCTACATTTCTAAATCTGCAGACATAATTCAATGCCACTGCACATCATCAAATCACTTAATCTTTCTTGAAAAGATTACAATTTCAATGAAATATGACATTTAGAATTTACAAACCAAAGATATAAAACGGAAAACAAAAAAAGTAAATAACATAACCAATCATGACAGTAAAATTTCAAACAAGCATTAAGGGAAAAATAAACACCACAACTGTTTCTTTATGGAGGTAATTTGTGCATTTCAGTTTTTTGTTGAGTCGGATGTTTTTAGCATCCCTGGAGATGCTGTTTCACATCATCAGCTCTTGATTCTACAGTTAAGGTCCTACTGCGGAAAGACCAGAGCCCCACTGACATCAACAGAGCTCTTCTTGGGCATTACAGATCAGCTTTATATTATCAACTTGAAAAGTCAGTATCTTTTTGGCTGCCTAACCATACAGACCAATTCCATTAATCAGAAGGAAAAAGAATTTTAGGATTGTTGTGATTGGAATTATTGCAAACAATTTATTAAATAGATTTAATTTTGTTTTGAAGGCTCCAGAAATGTCTGAAACAAATACTGCTGAAACTTTCCAATTGCATGTTTAATGCATTCATTAATCTGATTAAAAAATTGACATTTTAATCTTCATTTTTTCTTTTAATCCAAGCTTCCATTGCAGATCTACTGTCCCCACAGAAAGATCACCACAGCTAAGTACAAATTGCATGGGTTCACCCTCAACCCTGCAGTGCTATCAGTTCACTTCTATACCACTGCCAATTATTTGCACTCTCCATTTTCAAAAACTACATCAATTTTGGTCGTCAGATTCCCTGTTGCAGCAAGATCTCTCTGGCTATGTGTGGGAGATGCTCCCACTTTTAGCTTTCTGATTTTAGAAATGCCTCAACCTCAGGAGAGAATCAAATGCTTTACTTTGAGCCACTAGAGACCATAAGTTTTAAATTAGTTTCAAGATAAATCTTAAAATTTAGCTACCAAAACTGGCATCTATTCTATTAGTTTGTTATTGGCAGGTGTATCTTCTTAGTGAGATGAACTGTTGTCTGTCTGCCTTTACAAACCCATGTGAATGTAAATCAAGCCTTACAACCAGCTTTGAAACTGAAATATAGTATCAGTTGTTACAGTGGCCTCCACTTTGCACATGAATTGGCATGCCCCAATAAGCTGCTTTTGACATTTAGCACTCCAATTCAAAATATTAAGTAACTTCAACTTCTCTAAATTACTATAAAAAACATCATATTCTGTTAAATTGGTAGGCCTTATTTATAATCTCAATCTTTCTCATTCAACCAAAGCAGTTCATTTCCAGTTTTTTGTTCTTATTCACCGGACTAGTTCACTCTTAATTATTTAAGTGATATCATGACTGCAAACAAATTACTTATGGTGGTGAAAATGTTCAAACACTTTTCCCATCATATTTAGTGATGTAGTCCGATCAAATTTGTATGAGCAGGGCTGGAGAATGGCATGTATAACATCGCTGATCAATAAGGCTCCAATAACGATGACTCTGGATTAGCCATTGTAAGGCATGGACCTAAGTGAGTATGTTCCACGTGGCTATTTGGCTATTCATTGTTTGTTTGCTTAAGTAATGTTTCCAGGATTTTCTTAACATGTATTTCTTCAATTCACTTGTTGCGGCTTTTTTGTTTTGGTTTTGTTGGTTTTATCTATTTTATATTCAAGATTCTTTGCAGGTGATAAAGAATAACTTTATCTACTAGGGTAAACATCTTCACTATCCAGCCAAGGAACTTGAGGCTTTTGAAGTAGTCACAGGTGGGTTCTCCTATCATTTCTTTATTACTATGGTAAAATACATGAATTTTTTTAAAATTTGTCCACGTTTCCTGAAAAAAAATTGTGCATACAAATACAAATGCAAATAATAATAATAAAATAGTTTTTATTTTCATTCTTCCAATGTTAGATCTGTGGATCTAACTTTGTGAAAAACTCTGCCTAAGTCAGGTTAACACTTAACCCTACCAATGACAAAATTGAGAGAGCTGTCTATGGCTATGAACTTACTCAAATACTCTATGAAGCTGGAGCAAATGCATCACTGACACAGTGATGAACTAGTTACTCCTTGGAAAGTGCCAGAGCCTACACAAACATATCCTTACACAGTATCTGATTGAATTAGCAAACTTGGCTGTTAATCATCCATTATACTTTACAAGAACACTGGTCATTATCTGATTATATATATTCAAAAGAGGTGTTCTTTCATTAAATTATATTTATATATTATTGTATAAGGGCATTTTTATCCATTGTACAAAGATAAATACATTCCTATTTGCCCATAAATTGTTAGCAGTTCAGATGCATATAAAATATTTATAGATGCAATGATACTTCATGAAAGCTTTCTGCAACTGACAAATTCTTAACTACTGAATGCAACTAATTTCCATATTTGATTCAATTAGCATTGCAGTTCAACTTTTCAGTGAGTCCTTAAATTAATATTAAATGTTAAACTTCCTTGATTGTTTTTAAAGGTTCTTTTTTGGTGTTTCAACTAGGAGTACTTAATTTTATTTTCAATTAAGCTAACTTGAAAGGCTTAATAATTTCAACCATCTTGTCCTCTGAATACTAGAAAATTAGGATTTTTTTCTTTTTTTAGTTGGACTATGGGCCACTACACAGTTTGGGCTGTGTTTGGCTCATTTTCAACTCATGCACACAGTTTACTCCTGGACCATCAGGTAAGGTACTTGTTGGACACTCACCTTATTACCTTGAAAGGTCTGTATGTGCCAAAAGTGCTGCTATGAAAATATGCTGCTTTAGTATTTAGTAAAGCTCCTTAATGTCAAATGGGGCAATGAATGACAAATTCCCTTGGATTTTAAGTGGTCCTCTCCTCATGTTTTCTCCACATCATAATGGAAATTCTATGTGACATTAAGCTATGTGAGACTTTTTTCAGCTGAAAAGGGAGGAAGAAAGGGACAGTCACTGGAACTGCAAAATGCTGAGTGCAATGACTGCTAAAAAGTCATAAGGAATAGCTAGAACATAAAGTCTAAAGGCCAGTGGAGATGAAATGCTTAACAGTGGAAAAGCGGAGTTAAGTCTACACAAAGATATTCTTATCCAAACCTAACTGAATTACCAAATGTATCTCTTCATCCTATATTATTATTAATAAAAATATTATGTGTTATCACATCTTTATTATTTCTTAAATTCATACCATATATGTTTCTATAACTGCTTAAATATGTAAAAATTTGATTTTGTGTGTATATATATATTAAATGTTCTCTATGTTATCTGAGCCTAGATCTCAAACCCATTAATAGGATCTCTCTATCATTACTTGTAGTTTTGCTAAGTAAAGAGAACTGTTGTGGGGTAGAAGGGAGACACAAAAACCTCTCAGGATATAGGTCTAGAACCTAAATGTTTTTATTAATTCTTTCAATACATTTGAGGTAAATCAGAGAACACATCTTAATAACAGGTAAGAAAGGAAACCCTTGGTATCAGCTTTCTGATGCAGAAGCCAGTCATGACAATACACATATTTTTATTTTATGAGTTCCTGCATTTACTGAAGAAGGAAATTTTCAAAAGAAGCTAGACTGACTGAAGATGGGTGTTCAGTTCCCTTAAACTCTATGGGAAATCCTACCCACAAACAAAAAAACATTTAATATAATCATTCTGACTTCATATTATGAAAATCAGATAATACCTTTAACTCTCCCTGATGATAGCTAGTGATATTATTCTTCTGTTTCTATAGTTTACCAATTCTCCTGATTTTTCTTTTAAAAAATAATAAAAAATCATGGATTTAAAAAGACCTGTCATGACATAGAAAACAATTGATGAAACAGGGGAATGAGCTGTTTACAAATGAAGCTGAAAATCCAGAAAAACAAAGATTCCATTTAACAAAAACAATCCTTGCATTTAATTTTTGAGCAAAACAAGTGAATCAGTGTGGCTGAACAGTCAGGTTTTAATTGCTCCAAATGTCTAATGACAAAGGGAGAGAAGTGCCAGAAATTCACATGATTTATTATCTTCCTACACTTCAGTTTCAAGCAAATGTACAATCCCAGAGGGAATCTCAACCGCTTCCTGACAGCCCCACAGCACTGAATTAATACACAAGGTAAAAGAAAATATAATGTAGAGTATCAGAACTGATTAATGGAAGTCATGTCAGCTGTCAGTCCTCTGCAAACTAATTAGGCAAAGCACTTAAGAAAACTCAGTGCTGCATATGAAGGTTGCCAGAAACTTTAAAGGGGATCATAAAAACAACAGTAGACGATTATGAAAAAAAAATGAGATATTTTTTTTCCTTTGATGATTAATATGTGTTTATTTGGCAAACAGATTTCTGCAACAGAACTATGATGTCAGTCCTACAAATTCATTCTAATTATTTCTGTTTGAGTTTTCTAATGTCTGGAGTAATATTTTACTTCAAGGGCTTTGTTTATTTTGTTAACAGAGTTCTAAAACACTACTGAAGCAATAAAGGCCAAAAAATTCTAGGTAAAAATAAGAAGAATTTGTGTCAGGATGAACTAATTCATTCTACTGCATGCCAAGACTACTGAAGACTGTGTGAAAGTGTCAGAAGTCAGAGCTTCTAACTGTGAGTAGAACTGATATGTCTACTCCATCCACATTGCCTTTATTTTTTAAAGTATATTCTAAATATAATGCCATATGTGACCTTTACTGCACTATTGGAGATCAAAATCCAAGTCCAGTACATTCATGCAATTTACACCACTTTTCATGCCATGTTTTCCCAGTGAAAAACAGTTGAAGCTCATAGGCATCTTGAGATAGTGAGGCAGATGGGCACCAGCCAGTGGCATCACTCTGAAAATGCTTTTCACAAAGTTTTTTCACAACTTTTCTTCAACCTGAGATCCTAATCCCCTGTTTGTCATTTACTCTTTCTTCAAGGGATCACTAGGCCAACTCTCAAAGCTACAGTTTGCAAGTCCAGATCCAAGTTCATCAGTTTCAGGACAACTCAGACTGCCAGTCACTGGAGATGCCATACTAATGCAAAAGAGAGTCTCCAGTTACAAGTTTGTTGTTCTGGGATTTTCAAGGGAATTTCTCCCATGGAAGGGGATAGTCAGAGGTACCAGGTTTCACAAGGGGGACTCTGTGGACACATTCCTTCTGCCTGTAGATATTTCAGTCCACAGAGAGAGTCTGAGGATGACAGATTAGGTGTCCACTGTGTTTTGCATCCACATGTCTGAGAAGGAGCCAGGGAAGTGTCCTTTGCGGGCCTTTTCTTTGATCTCTGTCTCTATGAGTGAAAGGAGGAAAGTTCTAGATAGTAACCATCGGGGCAAATTGCCAAAATAAAGTCTGTGGTGTCTAATATGCTTCATTCTCAGATTCAAATTCATCTACCCACACAAAACTAAGGATCAACACCTAAGTCAACCGGTACCATATCCATGGGTGCTGGTATGCTCCATTCAGATACTGAAGTGCCAAGTTGATAGAGTTGGATGTTTCCCAGCACATTTTACTTTGCTCTGAGCCAAGGAAGAGGCACTCTTCTGAGGAAGAGTGAAGTGCTACATGAGCAGTGGAGAAATGTGGTAGTTCATATTTCACAGTGCCACAGCTTTAAACCCTCTTCCTCTCCTCTGCTTATCCTCCCATAGCAGTTACCTGGAAAAAGAGGAGCTGATAGATAATAGCCTCTGATTTAGGACAGTGGAGGAGAGCAGGCATGATGCATGTAACCTGGGCACAGCTTAATGTTTGGAAGCAGTCAAGGGGCCTCAGAAGTCTTGGCACAGCCAACGCATCCCGTATGCCCTGACATATGCATGTAACCAGAGCACTCTGAGGGCACCCACAGGCCTACGAGATCAAATGAGTTAACACATACCAAAGACCTCTTCAAGAGCTTAGGTCTATGACAAATTTAGACTTAATTAATCCCACAAACTGTTTTTAAATCTTCACATCTCTGTGGCAACTAACATCTAATTCTAGCCAAAATACACTCCAAAGAAAAACTGCCTAGCACAGTCACAAATGTGTCAGCTTGAAATAATTAACCCAAACAGCAATGTGGCTATTAGTTATCGTTCCATCTGCTGATGGATCACAATTCATTAATATTAAGTATAAACATGTCTTGGAGTTGCAGGCAGGCACTGCCTTCTCTCCTTGGTTGTCATATTTTGCCAGCGCCACCTGACCTCTTTATGGCTCTCCTTGACTCTCCCTTAGAAAAACAAGGAGACAGATCAAAACAGCGTGGCAACCAAGGGCTATGGCCTGCTCCTATTATACGACTGATTGACACTAAGTTTCCTGGAGAAGAAGCAGATTCACACTCAGAAGAGAGTCCTGCACTTCTGTCTGCAAAGGCAACTTGGCAGGCACAAAAGGCCCCTGTCTGCCCCCAGGCACCCTGGAGAAACATCATCCTGTTAAACCACAAAGGCCGAACTTCAGCCCTGCAGCTCTCAGTGTGCAAACTCAGCACAGTGTCTTACTTAAACCTTGTGAAAACTTCGTACTCCTTTTGCACAGTGAGGTTGCTACCATCATTACAGCCCTTAGGTCATGACTGTCGCTGGCAGAGGCTGCAGGATGATGGATGTGCCAAACGCCTGTCCCTCAATTCTGATTTCCTTGAATGAACCCAAAGTACCACCTTAAATATCCTGCCAGACTTGCTCTTGCACATCCAGGCGTGTTGTATCCCTCAGCAAGCACGTCAGACAGTCTGAGGGTAATTATGTCAGTGAATCTAGGCAAACACTTCACAGCAGAATGAGCTCACCCAGGCAATCTATAAAGGATTAGTCAGTTGCCAGTGGATGCGTATTTCTCACAGAATAATCATTCTATCACTAATCCTCAGCCCGATATCTTAGGAAAAACCTTCCAAAAATACCTTCCAAAAATGAGCATGGAAGCTAAAATTCATAACTCTACTCAATGCAAAAAGCACAGACTCAGCAGAGCAAGCAGTTGTACCACACACAGTATGATCCCTCTCTCCAGTAATGTAATCAACAGCTTGATAACTGTCTATCAAAGATATAAATATCACCTTTCTCCTTTTACCCTTTCTTTACAAGGGCACCTGCTATGTGCACTAACTGAACTCCATACAGGTGTTTTCAAATTCTGTTTGGTTTTGAAGTCTTCTGCTTTTCTGTCAGACCTGAAGTGTGCCCAAATGTTTGTCTAATTTTTCCAAATTGTCGTGGTTTAGGGCTGGGCCGGCC